>NC_068441.1:22535952-22835952 GCF_023373465.1 Oncorhynchus keta | reverse complement strand
TTTTCCCATTTTTGTGAGAATACAATTTAGTTCAGTATGTGCATTATTTGTTTTATACAGTCTTTTTTGCTTATCTTTGTCAGGGGAGCCACTAATTTGGGACCTGACTGTAATACCCTCAAATAAAAGGTGACACTGTACTGTCTTCTCATATAAAACATTTAATCTCAAATCCAAAATAGTGGAGTATAGAGGCAAATTTAGATTGCAGATTCACTGTCCAAATGTATCTGGAGGGGAGTGTACCTTCTCGTTTAAAATGTCATAACTTGCAAAGGAACCGAGAGCCTTTGTTAACCTCCTGCATTGCTAAACAAATGGGTTACTGTCCCATGAGGCTGAGCTTCTGGTCATTAAACACTCTTTCATGAGAGTAGGTCAACTGTCAGGGGTCTTTTATTTGCGGCTGCAGTGGGAAGAAACCGGGCAGGATGCCAGCAGGAATGAGGTTGGCTGGGGCGATCTGTGGAATAGAATGGAGTGTGGCAGCCTGATGTTTTGGCTGACACAAGCAAGCCTGACTTCGAGAACAGGTAGATCAGTTGGAGCTAGCTCAAATTTCGGCACAAGATTGACCCACACCATGTGGAGTTGTGGGTCCTTAAAAGGGTCCATCTGTAGTTGCTACATCCATTTTTTGACAAATAAATTAATGCTATATTCTTAAAAGAATCAATGGGTATATAATGTATAAATGCCTCGTAAGCTTAGTTCAACTGTCAAACCCCCCAAAACACTGTATAGCCTCAAAACATTCTTAAAACTAAATGTAATATCTTGGATGGTCAGTTTGTCATTGCATAGCACAGTCTATACATTTCAGAGTGGTTGCATTTTATACACGCATTGGCTGTAAGTCGCTTTGGATAAAAGCATCAGGTAAAGGTAATAAAAATGAAAAGAACTCAGGCCCATCCCTCAGCTTTTTACCAAAACTGAAGCAGGGTGCCCGCTTTGTTATTGTTTCAACTAAAGATTACCCCTTTAAATACACTACAGTAGACATAGGCCTTTGACCTGCGGCCCTGAACATGTGCTTCTGGTATTCTATTGTTTGGTATTCTGTCATTCTTTTGTTTTTACACCAGAGCGACTCAAGTGCCTCAAGCGACTCAAGTGCCTCTGCAACTTCATGACATATATAGGCCTACACAGACTTTTATTCAAGGTCCAGGGAAGTCACTAATACAAACAACTATTACAGTATTGTACATATGGTATTTAGGCCTATGTGAGTAAAAGAAATAGCATAATCCAGAGACATATTACAATGTAGGCATGTAGCCCAAAATAGAAAGGGCACAACTGTGTGAACTGTGGGTGGGAGAAGTCTACTCTCTGGAATGTCACTCGAATAATCAGGCCAACCTACAAGAAGTCTAAGCCAAGTGCAGAAATTGGTTTGGACTGGAATTTACTCATACTGGAAAAACTTGGGGAGAGTTTGAATGTGTGTACACATGGTTGTTTACTGGATTAAATACACATGCTTAACTCAGCCTTTGCACCAGAGAAAATTCATCATGTCCCCCAGAGTTTATGGAAGTCGGCTTCTGCTTAACCACCACTCTGCCAGAACAGTACACTTTGAGAAAGTATCAAGCAAAGAGAAGACATCAGTGAGAGCTTGAGTTGCTTTAGTTGTGCCTCAGGCATTTAGTAAAACATCATTTTTAGAAAACTGATATTCAAAGCAAAAGTTTACTTAAAGTAAACCGTAAATTCATTCATTTTATTTTCAAAGAGTAACCTGAAACCGAGAAAGGGAACTTTTCCTGATGTTTGGATTGCAGTTTCAATGTATGTAAAATCTTCAAATATCTATGCATGCTACTTTTTATGTCAATTGAAATAACGGTAACTCAGAACAGTCTTGTTAGGCTATAGGCTTATGGAAATGTGTTATTTCATACAACTGAACAAAGGAAAGGTTGAATCATTATCAAATCAAAGTTTGTCACGTTTGCCGAATTCAACAGGTGTAGACCTTACAGTGAAATGCTTACTTACAGGCCCTAACCAACAGTGCAATTTCTAAGTAGAAAAATAGGTATTAGGTGAACAATAGATAAAGTAAGGAAATAAAAAAACAACAGTAAAGAAAACTGTGAATAACAGTAGCGAGGCTATAACAGTAGAGAGGCTATATACAGTAGAGAGGCTATATACAGGCACCGGTTAGTCGGGCTAATTGAGGTAGTATGTACATGTAGATATGGTTAAAGTGACTATGCATATATGATAAACAGAGAGTAGCAGTAGTGTAAAAGAGGGGTTGGCGGGTGGTGGGAGGTGGGAGGCGGGACACAATGCAGATAGTCCGGGTAGCCAATGTGCGGGGGCACCGGTTAGTTGGGCTAATTGAGGTAGTTGGTACATGAATGTATAGTTAAAGTGACTGCATATATGATAAACAGAGAGTAGCAGCAGCGTAAAAGAGGGATTGGGGAGGGGCACACACACACAATGCAAATAGATAACAGCTTTTACCCCAGACTCCTGAACAGGTGAGAAGCCTTTTGGTCCTAGACTTGGTGCTCCGGTACCACTTGCCATGCGGTAGTAGAGAGAACAGTCTAAGATTGGGGTGGGTGGGGTCTTTGACAATTTGTAGGGCCTTCATCTGATACCACCTGGTGTAGAGGTCCTGGATGGCAGGCAGCTTTGCCCCAGTGATGTACTGGGCCGTTTGCACTACCCTCTGCCGTGCCTTGCGGTGGAAGGCCGAGCAGTTACCATACCAGGCAGTGATGCAACCAGTCATGCTCTCGATGCTGCAGCTGTAGAACCTTTTGAGGATCTCAGGACCCATGTCAAATCTTTTTAGTTTCCTGAAGGGGAATAGGCTTTGTCGTGCTCTATTTATGACTGTCTTGGTGTGTTTGGACCATTCTAGTTTGTTGGTGATGGGGACACCAAGGAACTTGAAGCTCTCAACCTGCTCCACTACAGCCCTGTCAATGAGAATGGGGGCTTGCTCGGTCCTCCTTTTCCTGTAGTCCACAATCATCTCCCTCGTCTTGGTTACGTTGAGGGATAGGTTGTATTTCTAGAACCACCCGGCCAGGTCTCTGACCTCCTCCCTATAGGCTGTCTCGTTGTTGTTGGTGATCAGGCCTACCACTGTTGTGTCGTCTGCAAACTTAATGATGGTGTTGGAGTCGTACCTGGTCACACAGTTGTGGGTAAACAGGGAGTACAGGAGGGGACTGAGCACCCCTGAGGGGCTCCATTGTTGAGGATCAGTGTGGCAGATGTGTTGCTACCTACTCTCACCACCTGGGGGCGGCCCATCAGGAAGTCCAGGATCCAGTTGCTGAGGGATGTGTTTAGTCCCAGGGTCCTTAGCGTAGTGAGGAGCTTTGAGGGTACTATGGTGTTGAACGCTGAGCTGTAGTCAATGAACAGCATTCTCACGTAGGTTGGAGTGGGTCTAGGGTCTCTGGGATGATGGTGTTGATACGAGGCATGATGTCATGGTTCCTCCTAGCGTCAGAAACCGCCCTAGAGACTTTTATTGGACTCAGGTGTGTCTTATTAGTTCATGATTGTGTCCCTGTTGAAAAAGGTACGTTTTCTGTGGTCCTTTGTAGAAGCTTGACTTGTTTACCGTGTGCGTTCGTTTCCTGAGTGAGTTTGAGGCTTAGTACTTGTTATTTTTCTAGTGTACTGTGATCCTGCTTCTACCGCTTCTCAGTAAAGTATTAATGTTTATCCTTATCCACTAATTCCTCATCTGGTCTGTTCTCTGCACCTGGGTCCAACCTCTCCACGCCATACATGACCAGCTACAGACGTGAGTGCTACAGATCGGTAGTCATTTAGGTAGGTTACCATGGTGTTCTTGGGCCCAGGGACTATGGTGGTCTGCTTGACTCACTCATCACTTAAGGAGGCAAACATAGAGTGAATTTGTTTTTCCCAAATAAATACAGTCTCTGTCCAACAATACTCTATTGTGGCTCTTTGTTTCCACAAACATTCAGTCCAGGTTATTTGTTTTGTTGTCATTCTCAATTAGCCTTTGAGGCTTTGGCAGTCCTTTTTGGTTCTGCTGAAGCACTTATTGAAGCAGTTGAACAGCATTCATTGTCAGTCAGGGTGTTCTGACTTTTGTCCAATGCTGAAGGCATTTGACACTTAAGTAGTGTCCTCCTGATGATCCTCAGTCCCTTGAGTAAACGGCTGAAGCCTTAGAGCCACTTGGTTTCCTCTAAGTTGTGATCCATGCGCCGTTTGGATCTCATAGGAATGCGGTGCAACTTCTCTCTGCACGTGTCCTTACTGCATCCAGGTTCCCGTAGTGATGTCTCTAGAGTTTTTGTTTTTTCCTTTCAATTAAAACCGACAACCATCTTCTCTTCGTCTTCGATGGGGTTAACGGCGGTTGGCGACAGAGCGAGAACGTTGCATTACCACCATCAGCTGGACGGGATATTGAATAAGAAACTAAAAGAACAGTGCAGAAAAGTGGGGAAAACTACATCATATTAAAATAAAACATGTTAACTGAGAAAACCCATTCCACTTCTTCAATCCCAGTCCTACACAGGCTCAGGGGCCTGACATGGCGCTACATTCACGTCAGGATTTCTTGCACGGCCTCGGCTGTGAAATCACATAGACCCCAAAAACATCCAGCAGCATTCACAATACCAGTTTGATTAGACTTGTTCTCCGCTTGTGCTGTACAGTTTATGACCATTGCAATAAATAATAGAAAGTCCACCTTTTTAACACCTTCGGTTTTTGAGAAACCTTCACTGATCTTGGTGGCTCTACTGCCGTTGTTTCTTCCACGCTACTCGTTCCTCCCATAGCTTCCAATTTCCTCACCGCCTCCACATGGGAGATGCACTGGACACTCCTTACCCTTGCCACCTCATTCTCCTCCACCCTAACAGGGCACTCCAGAAATGCAGGTGCACGATCACCTCCACAGTTGCAGCATTCATCTGGCATAAGATACTCTTCCCTTCTGCACATACTTGACACATTACCAAATATTTTACATTTATGACACTTGAAGGGGTTTGTGCACAAAAGCTCTTACATGGTAACGCATGAATCCTAACTTCGTATGAGAAGGGAGAGACTCATCAAAGAACAGTAGCATGGATGAATTGAATTTATTTTCTCCATACACGTCAGTCGTCAGCCTTTATTTCTTGCGACACCCTAGAAATCACCCCCTAGATAGCACCCTGCTACGAAAATCCAAACAGGAAACATTCCGCAACAATATCATTTGAGTCTTAAAACACGCTTCTTCTCCTCCGCAGACACAAACAATCTAAGATCACTTCTTGTGACTCACCGACTCCACACTTTCCTCCAACACATTCCAGATTTTCCTGGAGACGTTAAATGGATTTCCTAAATAGCATTGATCCAAAACCCTCAATCCGATCAAATACTACCTATTTTCCAATACTGCTTTACGTCTCTTGTTTCCCCTTTTCTTCGCCACTGTAACCCAGTATTCTCACTTTCTGTATTATTAGCTTCACCCGACTCACTAGAAGTTTCAAACAAAACCTCAGTTTCCAACCATCTTCTCAACCGATGATCTTTCGACCTAGACAACCAGGGGTGGGGAGTTCCTTATTAATTAGTGACCTTAATTCATCAGTCAAGTACAGGGGAGGAGCGACAACCCGAAGACGCTCGGTCCTCTGTGGAATGAGTTTGACACGTGACATAGATTTACCCAATTTCAGCCTTTATTCATTTACTGTAGTTAACTCTATTTGTATTGTTGCCTGACATCAGACAAGTTTTCACGAAGCTAGTTTGGAGTGAGATTTATTTTCTTTAATCTGTAAATGTCTATCATTATCTGTGCGTATATTCAACATGATTCACAAATGAAACTATGATCTATGAATATATTTAGTAAATAAAATAGGATCTGTAAATGTGTACAACCATTTCACTAATTCAACCTTGATCTGTATATGTATTGAATATAGCTCACAAAAAAAGCGAATATTTTAACAAATATAGAACGACGTGTGAGCAAATGTTCAGAAACATTTACAACTGTGGAATGTGCATTTTGCACATTCAAAAAGTGCTTGTGGATCTCTGTATTTTGTTTGTCAAAAACGAAAGTTATGGGTTAACACTGGCACCTAGTGGTTATAAGTAGTACTACAGCCACAAGAGTTGACGTCCAGGACTTGTCTTTACATGTCGCTGTAGAGGTTTGCCCAGGCATGTACTGTACTAGATCAGGACAGTAGGAGGGCTTTATGAATCATAGTCTGATGGCAAGCAGTTAAATAGAACTGCAGCATCCTGAACACACAGTCCAGTTCCTCCTTTACACTGATGAAGTGTACAGTTGGGATTTTGAGAGAGATTTACTTGTGCATAAATGGTAAGTTCTTTATTGTTTGGGGTAGGCTAGCTATACAACTTCTTACATCTTGTTGCATTAGCTAGTAGTGTTTCAGTGATTATGGTGTGATATTTGGTTGTTATTGGAATATCTGATTTATTGATGCCATTTACTAATATTTGTTCAGTTTGATTGTTGGTGATATGATAGGCCGATTTAAGATCATTTATTTGGGTTACTACCTTAGTTGTTGATATTTAAATCTGAGAGAAACAGTCTTGATCTTACATAGCAATAATCTATCATATTTACCTTTGTTCACAAGTTCAGAGGCATCTGATTGAAGTGAAACATTTAAAAAAAAATCTAATTTAAAATTAGATTAGATTAGATTTGCTATTCTATAGAGTAGAAGACAATGTACACTATATTTACAAAAGTATATGGACACCCCTTCAAATTAGTGGATTCGGCTATTTTAGCCACACCCGTTTCTGACAGGTATATAAAATCGAGCACACAGCCATGCAATCTCCATAGACAAACACTGGCAGTGGAATGGCCTTACTGTAGGGGCTCCCTGACTTTCAATGTGGCATCGTCATAGGATGCCACCTTTCCAACAAGTCAGTTTGTAAAATTTCTGCCCTGCTAGTAGTGTTGTTGTGAAGTGGAAACGGAAAGGTGGGAGTAACAAGGCTCAGCCGCAAAGTGGTAGGCTAAACAAGCTCACAGAACGGGACCGCCAAGTGCTGAAGCACAGAGCCTCAACCTCATCGAACACCTTTGTGATGAATTGGAACACTGACTGCGAGCCAGACCTAATCGCCCAACATCAGTGCCCGACCTCACTAATGCTCTTGTGGCTGAATGGAAGCAAGTCCCTGCAGCAGTGCTCCAACATCTTGTGGAAAGCCTTCCCAGAAGAGTTGAGGCTGTTATAGCAGCAAAGAAGGGGAGGGGGGAATGAGATGTTGTACGAGCTTTTGGCCATGTAGTGTAAATATAGTGTAAATAATGGTCATGTAGTGTAGATCAGGTGTCTACATTTGACATGAGATCTTTTTACATGATCTTATTGATGACATTACTGTTTGCTCTAGCTCTCACTGTGCTCTGTAACAGGGTAGCCTAGTGGTTAGAGTGTTGGACTAGTAACCGGAAGGTTGCAAGTTCAAACCCCCGAGCTGACAAGGTACAAAGCTGTTGTTCTGCTCCTGACCAGGCAGTTAACCCACTGTTCCTAGACCAGTTAACCCACTGTTCCTAGGCTGTCATTGAAAATAAGAATTTGTTCTTAACTGACTTGCCTAGTTAAATAAAGGTAATAAAAGTAGATATCTGTATACTTAAATAACCATGCTGTTCTCTCCCTTTGTCCACTGCAGTGTAGAACCAGAACAACCATGGACAAGTGGATTCTGAGCTCCCTGGGGAAAGGTCCTGCCAGACGGAACCTGTTTGGCCCAGTGGACCATGAGCAGCTGCAGCAGGAGTACCAGAATGCCTTGCGCAGAGACCTGGAGGACGCCTGCCACCGCTGGGGCTTTGATTTCCTGTCAGAGAAGCCTCTGGCTGGGGGAGACTTCCAGTGGGAGGGGGTTCTAAGCACCAAGCTGCCTCTCCTCTACCAACCCTGCCTTTTGGGTCAGGAGGAGGCACAGAGGGAGGGAGGCCTGGTGGCCATCACAGGGAGGGTCAGGGCAGGGCCATTGCACCGTGGCAAGGAGAATATCCCTTGCACCCCTGAGAAGTGCGTAGCCAACCACCAGAATCTGGAGAAAACACCAGACAAGAAGGAGAACACGAACCACAACGAAAACAGACTGATGACGAAACAGACCGAAGACTAAACAGACCAACCTCACAGGCAGGAGTGTTATATGGTTATATGGTTATATGTTGGTAGGGTTGAACTGCTGGTTTACTTTAAAATTCCATTTTGAATAAGAAGTCCAATGCTGACAGAGCCTCTATTGGTTTCTGTCTCTGCAGATTTCTACCAAGCCAAGAAGAGAGTGGTGGGTACGCAGTGTAAGTCAGGCCAGTGATTTCAGGGCACACAGTCACAGCTGCCAGGGAGCCAGAAGTCGGGACAGAACCACAGCAAACACTACTTCTCGCAGGAACCCACACACTGCACAGACACTGGACACATAGAGTGGATACTTACCTGGAGGAATACATAACTAATACTCTAGACAAATGCAGGGGGAAATTAAACAACCTCTTTTATTGCATCCATTACCAATGCATACTGTAAAAATACATAAATGAGATCCATGTATGCTTAACCGATGTACTAATGATTTCAATGTAAGGGGGCTTGTGTTCTTCCTGTGGTAAGGGAGGGACATTCAAGCGGTACAAATGATGCATCCATGTTCATTTGTGAGTCATGTAAGGACATCCTCTAAAACCCTATGACCTTTTGGTGTAAATGGGACTTTTGCTATAAGAGCTCACTGTCTGGACAGGTAAGTTCCTGTCTGACATTCCACAGCACTGAAATGGACCAATCAAAGCCCTGCCTCTGGGTCTACCCTTAACCCCTCTTGTCTTGATGACATCTTGAAATTATGAAAACATACTGTTTATGGTAGAGGTTGAATCTAATACAATATACTGTCACACTGAGAGGACTCATTGAAAAATGACCCCAACAACACAATAGCTTTTTACAACGTATTTGTGGTTCATATGTCCAAATGTATTGATTGATGTTATTTTATTTCATGTTTTTTCATTATGCTGTATTTCTTGTGAAGAGCGCCAGAATCATGTTATTGTCTGTCTTTTGCAAGCACTTCCTGCCCAAAGTATGTATTTTTGTACATATTGTGTAAATTTGTGAAATCTCAACATGTACTTATAGGAAACTAGTGGAAGAGTACCGTAATGAATAAGACTGTTATGCCTATAATGCAAATTCCTATATAAGAAATGTCACCAATGTCCCCCACCTTCTATCTAACTGGGGCATTTTGCTATAATACTCCTGGGAATTTGTTGATGGGTACCTCCCCAATGCTCTTTCATGCTTTTCTGAACACAAGGCCAGACATGAAAGTTTCCTTTGAATAGTATCAGAGATCTATGTTTTCTTTCAGTATTGCTCAATATTTTTAATTTTGCCCACAGCAGGTGCATCAAGGGACTCAAATTAGTCAAGTGCATGTATGGTATTTTAATCTAAACAGGGAAATTGATTGCTCAAAAACACATAGCTATTTTAGAGTAAGCTACAGCCAAGTGTAAGTGCAGTAAAATACACATTAAGTGTTTTTATCTGCCTCAAACTAAGGTCCATCACGGACCACGGTTATTTTTTGTTATGATGGCTGATCCTTCTGCTATTGGTCATTTGAATGGGGGTTAGACACGTATCTGTCATGACAATTCTTCTAAACTAATAGCTTCACAGACCCTGATATTCTGCTTAGAACATGCATTACACCAACAAATGCATTTGTGTTTATAGATGTTGGTGCACAACTAAAATATTATTTATTGTGAAATAAGGTAGATATGTGTAATTGGTTATTAGATTTTTTTTTTTTAATAAATACAGTATGTATATATTATCCTGAAGTACATTTATTGTTTCACCTTTGGGTGTCATGAAAATCTTTTGACCTGAAGATAAGTAAACAATATTTATAAAAATGTTTCTCTCCACCTCAGTCAGGCATCGATTCTGAAATCAAACAAAATATTTATGTAATACAGATCGTAGTTCTATGGAACCATATTTATACTGAACAAAAATATCAATGCAACATGTAAAAGTGCTGGTTCTATGTTTCATGAGCTGAAATAAAAGATCTCTGTATTTCTCTCAGATTTTGTGCACAAATGTGTTTAGATCCCTACTAGTGAGCATTTCTCCTTTGCCAAGATAATCCATCTACCTGATAGGTGTGGCATATCAAGAAGCTGATTAAACAGCATGACCATTACACAGGTGAGCCTTGTGCTGGGGACAATAAAAGGACACTCTAAAAGGTGCCGTTTTGTCACACAACACAATGCCACAGATGTCTCAAGTTTTGAGGGAGCATGCAATTGTCATGCTGACTACTGCAGGAAAGTCCACCAGAGCTGTTGCCAGAGAATTTAATGTTAATTTCTCTACCATAATCCACCTCCAACGTTGTTTGGCAGTACGTCCAACCGGCCTCAAAACTGCAGACCACGTGTAACCATGCTAGCTCAGGACCTCCACATCCGGCTTCTTCATTTTTGTGATCATCTGAGACCAGCAACCCAGACAGCTGATGAAACTGTGGGTTTGCAGAACCGAAGAAGTTTTACATAAACTGTCAGAAACCGTCTCATGGAAGCTTATCTGCATGCTCATCGTCATCACCAGGCTCTTGACCTGACTGCAGTTCGGCATCGTAACCGACTTCAATGGGAAAATGCTCACCTTCGATGACCACTGGCAAAATGGAGAAGTGTAATCTTTTTTTAAAGTATCTGTGACCAACAGATCCATATCTGCATTCCCAGTCATGAGAAAGCCATAGATTAGGGCCTAATGAATTTATTTCAAATGACTGATTTCCTTATAGGAACTGTAACGCAGGAAAATCTTCATAAAGGATGAAGACGGGGCCAAGCGTACGTTTGATTACATTTCTAAGTACCTCTACACATTATACAGCATTACCACATCATTAACTCTTTTTAATCATGCTCATCATATTCCGAAAACTGTGAAAGTTAGCTCATCAAATATAAATTATTTGCATAAACAATGATTTAAAAACTAAATCCCTAGTATTTTTGTATTTATAGCATAATGATTACGAATACTATCATCATGTCGAGAGCTCGAATTAAAATAGGATTTGTAATTATGTTACTGCTATTAATAGTTGACAGAGCCCATTGTGGTTGTCAGAGGCCTCATCTTGGTCACTCCTCCACTCCTGTGCCCCTTTTTCACCTTGGAAACAGAAGATGACCACTGAAAGTAGTGACAACATCGTGATCATCAAGGGCAACTGCTCCACCCCTGAGTTGAACATACACATTCTCCCCAACCTTTAGTTGCAGGGAGACTGAGTTGGACATGTTGATGTAATAATCATTAGATGAGTTGTGGAACGCAGAGATGACCTTCTGGGAGTTCTTGTACATGCTTAAAATCATAGGATATGTTCCACGGCCAAATCCAGTAATCGCAAAGTGGTAGACTCCTTTAACCTTTGCAGTGAACACACCTGAATATAAGCATTAAGATATTAGTGATTTAGTTGATGAGACATTGGATTGTGCAGTCAGATGTGTCACAGGCCGGCTCATAGCTCGTGGCAAAAATGAGGGGACCCGAACAACAGGTATAAGCCCATCAAAAAGGTTCTTTATTATAACCCAAAAACTATTAACTTTAAACAAAGAAAAAGGAATGAAAGTATCATAATGTGCCCCACCGATGTTGGTGTAGACTCGTTTGAAGACCACAGTGGTGTGATTGTTATAAGACCCTATGGTGCTCCCCAGTGCAGAAGAGAACACCACCACTGACCTCTCTGTGTACACAGGGCAGGGACCCTTACCAAAAAGTACCAAAAGGGAATGATTATCAAAATGTTGCTTTGTGCATTACAGTACCGGACATTTCTTTCTTCAGCCCCGCTACCAAGCCCTCACTGACTTTCAGCCTGGCCTCCATGGCTATAATGACAGAAATAATGTTGAAGGATATTTATTAAATAAAACCAACCAAAGACAGTAGTTGAGTTGATCTCTTACTGTACCTTCATTAACTATGGTGAGTTTCTCCACCACACCCTTGGTGGCTCTCAACTTGGCATCTGTGTTTCTCAGCTCCAAGCGTTGCTCCACTACCATGTCTCTGACAGCCAGGAGTTCAGTCCAGATGTTGGGGGGGGCAGCTGTTCTTTTCATCTGTTGTGTTTGCAGGAGCTGCAAGAACAATGACCTCCTGCTTTGTGTTGCTCATGGTTCTAATGTTGTGTCTCAAAATGTATTTTCTTGTTGTGTGAGGTGCTCTTATGCCTCTGCTCTGCACCTCACTTCTGATCAATGATGAACTTGCAACTAGGAATGGCGATGTAGACGAAGACCTCTACGGAACCCAGGTGTATCTAGATTGGGCGAAATCAATCATCAACAATTCTATTCTGTGATAAGTTCAAAAGCTTTATGGTGGTTATCACATCCACAATAATCATATTTTCAAGAAATTGCTCGTATAGAGCGGTCAATGGCTGTGATAAACCAAGCTTGAGCCACCACCGTTGAAGTGTGTGATGGACTGTGACAAACTCCAAAAGATCTTAACAATGCTTTCAATTAAAACATTTATTCACCTACTTTGTAAGGGAGAGGGTGGGGTACATTTTCTTCTCCAGTAATATACCATGATGAAATTGTTTTGTTAACTCCTACTTCTCCCTGTAAGATCATAGCGTTGTGTACTCTGTAACTATGGCGTAAACTCTTGACAGTTTGCAAATAGTTATATCGTTCTTGAAACGTAATTTTGTTTTGTGTGGATTGTCATGATTGCTGATATCTGTGATTGGACCCTCCAGAATGTGTGCATTGTCTATTATTGAAAATAAATACAAATGTTGATAGAAAAAGATTTATTGTGCTTATTCATAAATAACCCACAATAAAAATTCCTTCTGGCATAAATACAGCTGAGCATGGAAGCATGGCTGTGTGAGACATAATGTATCTGTGGAGCTTTTCCCCAAGGAAGTCTGAGGAGAGCTCTTGGCAACCCTCCAAATCCCTACAGACCCCACAACCTCCCAACACATTAGAGAGAACCAAGAGAAAAATAAATATATATAATAAATAAGGGCATCAAATATGAACCCGTCCATCACAAAGAGACTATTATTAGATCTCTGTTTTGGAAACCCTCATCAAGCATTCCTATAACCGGTGTGTGTAGGCCTATTTCTATTTAACTTTTTTTATGAAAATGGCTTTCATTTTGCCTCTGCCTATATAATGCTGCACCGTGGGACAGAGAAGACAGGGCACTCCTTTATAAGCCTGGCCGTAGATCCACATTCTTTGTAAACCACTGCAGCAGCCCTCCATTAACATGCGTGAGGCGGTGTATATTCAGGGTTTAAGGGATGAAATGGCTGCAATAGGCCCTGACACAAGCCCTGCTGTACTACCGTCCCCCCTCCCTCCCCCTCTCCGCTTCCCTGGCTTCAGCACATATAGGCACCTGCGCGCGTGCGCTAAATTCTCCCCATCCCCCCTCCCTTCTCCCTCCATCATCTGTGCCTCTGCTCACACAGCCGTGATAGAGCAGGACCGCTAGTATTTGCACTCAGACAGCGAGAAGGGGAAATAGAGAGTGAGGGAGCGAAAGAGGCAGACAGAGCAAGCGTAAGATACAAAGGGGGAGAAAGAGAACAACAGCAGAGACACAGAGAGAGAGAGAGAGAGAGAGAGAGAGAGAGAGAGATGGAGGAAGACAGGGAGACTGCAGACATCTTTGTTATCAACAATGGAGCATGAAGCTCTGGTAAGGCGATAGGCAGATATTGGGTAGGGGAGAGACATTGAGGAAAGAGGGTCTCGTGTGACCACAGGGGGGAGGAAGGAGGAGAAGGAGGAAGTGGAGGAGAAGGATGGGCCTCGAACACAGACCTGCAGTGGCACTGCCAATCCTGGATTAAACAGTATGGTAACGTTCCCAAATTAATCTGTCACTGCACTGGTTTTGTCTCATCATCCTCTAGTGTTTACTTCCATTCTCATTGACACCCATCACTCATTTCACCCATGTCGCAGTGCGTGTAAACTCCTCATGTGAAGACCCTTTTTTTCACGCCATAGCCGTCTGTTATGATTATCTCCCTGCTTCTGCTCTTGTCTCCAGGAGCCTCACCCACCGTGGACCTAATCCTGTGTTTTCACACACACTGTTGGATCTGTGTGTGTGTGTTGTTTTTGTTGTATTTTTTTCCCATCCATCCAGAGAGGAAGGAACATTGTGTATTTCTTCCCTTCATCCAGTCTGTAACATAATAAGCTTTCAATTTTCTCACATTGAAATAAAAGGAATAGATGAATAGCCTGGTATTGTAGTGCCTGCAGTCATTCGTCCATTAAAATCACATGCCTCCATTTCAATGCAGCTACCTGATTGTAACCTACTTTCTAAAATTGTCGCCTGCTTGTCAGTGAATCTGTTGGGAAATAGTGCAGGGCACTGTGGCTCCTCTGAGACCTCGTTTACATGCTAATACAATCCTAATAAAGCCTCAGTGGCCTGACTAGATGAATTAGGGCAGCGCTTGCTGAGATATGTGTGGTGTCTGCCCTGGTTCCTGTCTGCTGGGGTTGGTGACAGTAGTGTTGTGATGTCTACCCGGGCGACATGGGGTAATAATTAAAACAAAACAATTCCCACTCCCAGAAACAACTAGATGTTTTTTTTATCATTTTTAAACAGTCCACAGATGGTTGTGTCTTTCAGTGAGATGTTAAGAATTCACACTGAGGAAGATTAGACCTCCATTGTTTGTTGAGCTGCCTGCCACGTTGCAGAAGTGGGAGGGTACTCCCCCATGTTTATGTCATGCAGCATCACACCACTAGATCATACATCACACAAGTTTAAAAGGGATAGAATGATACATTGATAGTGCAGATTTCTGAACTAATAATCACAGTATTCATCATTGTCTTAGGCCTAACCATCATCATCACCATCATTATTATCACCATCACATTCATCGGGTATTCATGTGCCAAAATAGTTTTTCACAGTTTAGCAGTATGCACTGTGAAAACACTTGATGTAAAATCTGTTTTTAAAGGCATAACACAGTAACTTTGTCTGAGTCTTATGCCAAGGATCTGAGGGAAAGTCTGTGAAAAGAGAACAGTCACTAGATCTGTCATTGTGATGGGTGTTCTGCTTTAAAGATCATGTTTACCTTACGATGCTGACTTCACATCAATCATGGAAACCACTTTCTCCCTGTCCGCGCACTCTGTCACCTCTGCCTCCCCCATCCCCTGTCCCTGCTTAGCTGGATAAAAGCGAAGTGACAACATTGGGCCTGCCCCCCTCAGCCAGCCATGGCGGCTCTGACGGTAACATCAGCTTGGATGGGGCTGGGGTGGGTGTGGGGGCGGGGGCAGTGGCCGGGTTGGGGACTGTGGCTGGAGGGGCTGAAGGGGTCTCCGAGCCTCAGCGAACGCGGGTCGCTCTGGAGCACCTGCAGCAGAAGATCCTGAAGATAACTGAGCAGATTCGGATAGAACAGGAGGCAAGAGATGACAACGTAGCCGAGTACTTGAAGCTGGCCCACAACGCAGACAAGCAGCAAGCCTCGCGCATCAAACAGGTGTTTGAGAAGAAGAACCAGAAGTCTGCACAGACCATCGCCCACCTGCACAAAAAGCTAGAGCACTACCACAAGAAGCTGAAGGAGACAGAGCAGGTGAGTGTGTGTGTGTGTGTGTGTGTGTGTGTGTGTGTGTGTGTGTGTGTGTGTGTGTGTGTGTGTGTGTGTGTGTGTGTGTGTGTGTGTGTGTGTGTGTGTGTGTGTGTGTGTGTGTGTGTGTGTGTGTGTGTGTGTGTGTGTGTGTGTGTGTGTGTGTGTGTGTGTTTGTTGGTTCCTGCCACACTGGTTCCATCTCATGACTGATGATGACTCCTCTCCATGGCTCAGTTGTTTCTAAGGGACATTTGTAATGTAATGAGTTTGTCTCACTTGAATGTTTTACCCTGACTGCTGCTTTCTGAGGTGAAGCACAGGAGGTTGGTGGCACCTTAATTGGGGAGAAAGGCTCGTGGTAATGACTGGAGAAAAGTCAGTGGAATGGTATAAAATAAATTCAACACATTGTTTCCAGGTGTTTGATGCCCTTCCATTATTATGAGCTGTTCTCCCCTCAGCAGCCTCCACTGACGTTATGATACATGTTGTCACTTTATAAGTAGGGTTGGGCCATATCCACATTACCCTATGAATTAATTCATCCCTGGAGTATTTATGTATTTTGAAAGTTACATATCTTTAACACTTGAGTGCTGACAAGCAAAACATTTTGGGACTATGTCAACAATGAACTAATGAAACAAATATCAAAAGATCATTTTTTGGTGGAATTTCCCTTTAACAACGGGTTGTTGAAAATACCTATTTCAATACCTGGCTTTGTAGAACAAGACATGAGATGTCACTCACTCACTATCTAAAGATGTTTTGTTGTTGTAGAAAAGCAAATAAGAATGGTTAGCTTTATCTTTCAACTAACACACACATTTATTTATTTAAAAAGTACAAATATTGACATTTTAAAGAAACTGTTTCCACATTATTGGAAATCATGTCTCCTGTATTTCAACATTCCTTGGTATAGGTGCTATCATAAACCTGCCCAACCCTATTCCTAGGTAGATTATCTGAGGGTTCTGTTCTGACTATGCCCTCTTATTGACAAAGTATGTTTATATTCTCCTATCTCCCTGTTCTGTTGTGTCACCTCCACCATTCCACTTTAATTTCCATCCCTCTCTCACCACTTATCCACCCATGTATCTGCTACTCCTTTACACCCTGTCAATCTATCCCATTTATTTTTGTTTCTCCCTCTCATCTTCCATCCCCTGTCCTCCCTCTACCCTCCTTATAGAATGGTCCAGCCCGTCAGCCTAAGGATGTGCTGCGGGACATGCAACAGGGGCTGAAGGACATGGGGGCCAATGTACGAGCAGGGTTCCATGGCTTTGGCGGGGGTATGGTGGATGGGGTCAAAGGAGGGGTAGAAGGGGTCAAAGGAGCTGTGGTGTCTAAGCCACGGGAGTTCGCCAGCTTGATCCGCAACAAATTTGGCAGTGCAGACAACATCTCCCACCTCATAGAGGACGAGGTGGGAGGGCACTCGGAGGACGCGCCCGCTCAACGAGCCCTGAGTGGCAGTGCCACCCTTGTCTCCAGCCCCAAGTACGGTAGCGACGACGAGTGCTCCAGTGCCACCTCTGGCTCAGTGGCAGGCAGTCACTCAGGCGGGGCTGGGGTAGGAGGTGGGATGTCGGGGCAAGGGCAGGCTGGCCTGGGGAGCCCCAGACTGGATGGGCACCACCACCACCACCACCACCACATTCACAGCTCCTGGGACGCCTTGCTGGAAGGCCTGCAGGAGATCAAGGCCAGCCAGGCCCACATGGAGGATGCCATCGAGGACATGAAGAGTCAGCTGCAGAGTGACTACTCCTACATGAACCAGTGCCTGCAGGAGGAGAGATACAGGTGCAGATCAACACCTAGGCCAATACACAGAGCATCGAATGAGAGTTGGTAGTATACATCAATCTCACACTAACTGCTGAAACAAGCTGCTTTGCTTTTAGCTTGTTTCAGTACAGCAGTGTAAATTATGTTCAGTGTTTTTACACTACATGATTTATGCTGAATGATATTCATGAGGATAATTAAAAAGGTCCAGGGAACTTTTACAGATTTTGTACATTTCAAGTTTTGTCAAGATCAGAAGTAGTTGTTTTAATGTATAAAACTGATCCTTAAATTAAACGGAGTGACGCCTTGAAAATTGCATAAATATGTCAAATCTTTCTCTAATTCGTTGAATTGGTCTTTACTCTGCTAGTCTAAATTATACCGGCTCTGCCTCATACATTTAAAAAAAATATCTTTCTGTTTAGGTATGAGCGACTGGAAGAGCAGCTGAATGACTTGACAGAGCTGCACCAAAACGAAATGACTAATCTGAAACAAGAGCTGGCCAGCATGGAGGAGAAAGTGGCCTACCAGTCCTATGAGAGAGCCAGAGACATACAGGTAGAGAGATAGAGACCTGGATTTACAGTTTATGATACTTTTCCTGTAGATAAACAAGTATGACTCCAGAAATGAGCCTTATTCCCCTAATTCAGTTGTAACATTGTGTTTGCCTGTGTTTGTCATTTGTCCCTGTGTGTGTATGTATACATGCAGGAAGCGGTGGAGTCGTGCCTGACCCGCATCACTAAGTTGGAGCTCCAGCAGCAGCAGCAGCAGGTGGTGCAGTTGGAGGGTGTGGAGAACGCCAACGCCCGCGCCCTGCTGGGCAAACTCATCAACATCATCCTGGCACTCATGGCGGTAGTGCTGGTGTTCGTCTCCACCCTGGCCAACTTCATCACCCCACTCATGAAAACTCGAGCGCGGGTGGCCACCACCGTCATGCTGGCCTTGTTTCTGTTCATCCTTTGGAAGCACTGGGACTTCCTGGAGCTGTGGCTAATGCCCAGCTGAGTTTCCTACAGCCAATCACCCACGCCCTTGTGTCTGAATGACCAGGATGTGGACAGAGGGACCAGAGAGATTCACTGAGCTGCCCTAGACACTCTAACAGTCTGAAACTCAGAGAGCGTGAATACAAAACTCATATTTCTGAAAGAGAACCAGTGCACTTTTTGGATAGGATTTATGCTCAGAGAGTCGTACTTAGGAGGGTTGAAAGGTCAAAACATTTCTTTACAAAGCAACTGGCGAAGACTTCCTTCGGACAGGGGGGCATTTCTGGTTGACTGATGGTCGAGAGAGAGACATTTAAGGAAGAGTGTTGGGTGTTTTATGGTGATTACCATGACAAGGAACCTGAGGAACTATCTGCCTGGTCGCTTGGCAACTCAAGCATTTGCTCTTTCTCATGACCAATCTAGTGGTGTCAACTCGCCATCGTACTGTAGTCACTATGACCTAATTACAATTTGAGAATTCATGTTGAAATTCTTTGACACATTTTTCTAATGTTAGTATAGGCCTACACTTAAAAGTGAAAATGGATAAAAGAACAAATGATACTTTGTCTTTGCTAAACCATGTTTGCTGTTACCTTTTGTTGAGCCAATTGTATATTTGGAGGACAAGGCCAAGCAAAAGGATTGTTTTTTTTTGCTCAATGTTAGGGTATGTACTACTCATGCATGTCCTCACGTGCATTTATACCTGTGTGATGCACTTGGCATGAGTAGCATTCCAAAACCAACAGAAATACTATTTGGACTTAATAGCATTCTGTTGTCTGTAGACAGTTTCTACCTAAATGTTTTTTTTAAACTTTCATCTCCATATTATTTTTAAAACAGTCAACTCAATCTCTTCTGGTGTTTAAAACTACACCTTTTTTTGGTGTATAGGTCATTTTAGTGTCTTATGTGTGATGTAAAGAAGAATTTGAGGGCCAGAAAGTAATCTGGTGAGATGGATCATCAAAACTACTAAATTATCTATAATCTATTCTGAGCATCAATGCTATTTTATAACCACTGTTGTTGTAGAGCAGCTAAGAATATATGTAGTGTCAGATTCATAGGCATGTTAGACCATTGCTTCCATATTTCTATCCAGTTTGCGAAATCCATCAAAACTCTGTTGCATTCTTAATAAATACATTCTTAAACTATATGCTAATGTTGCATGATATTGGAAAGTAGGATCATTTGCATGCAACTATGTATATCTAACAGTACTGACAATGGAGCAGAATAATAATATGGTAAGTAATCTGTGATAGTTGGGTCTTCATTATGAAAAAAATTACTACAAATGTCAGATAGAGTTCCACAACCTATAAAATCCCAATGTAACCCCCCTTCAACATTTTATTCTAGCCTGGTTCAAGCTAAAGGTTGTTTTTATATCAAGTTATGACATATCTTGTGTCCATCATTTCAGTCAGGGGGGGCTAAAATATGTGTTATATATGTCTAAAAATGTATTCAGTTCCAGCCCAACTGAATATTCACCCACTAATCCTGTGGATTACAGCATTATTTACACTTAACTGCCCCCCTCTCTCACTTTTATTCACTGGCTCAGTAAAACTGCTAATCCTCATATGTGATTGGGTGAGAGGTTACCAACTCTGCACAACTGAATTTCAAATGCTTGAAAGAATACACGTTTAGGTTGGTTCTGTTGCCAAAATGTAATAGTTTCCTGTTCTTACCAACAGTACTAAATAAACTATGGAACTCTCAAAGGAGTTGTCAAGGTTGTCAGATGTAGTAAAGAGGCAAATAGGTTTTTAGTGAGGATTTCTTTGGAAAGGCTTCAACCATCAGACAGACCCTGACATATGCTAAAATACACTGAGTGTACAAAACATTAGTATTGGCTTACACCCCCTTTTACCCTCAGAACAACCTCAATTCATCGGCGCATGGCCTCTACAAGGTGTCAAAAGCATCCCACAGGGATGGTCCACATTTACTCCAATGCTTCCCACAGTTGTGTAAAGTTGGCTGGATGCTCTTTAGGTAGTGGGTCTGGGAAACTGTTGAGTGTGAAAAACCCCAGCAGTGTTGCAGTTCTTGACACACTCAAACCGGTGCGCCTAGTATCAACTACCACACCCCATTCGAAAGCATTTAAATATTTTTTCTTGCCCATTCACCCTCAATGGCATACATATACAATCCTTCTCTCAATTGTCTCAAGGCATAAAAATCCTTCTTTATCCGGTTTCCACCCCTTCATCTACACTGATTGACGTGGATTTAACAGATGACATCAATAAGGGATCATAGCTTTCACATGGATTCAACTGGTCAGTCTGTCATGAAAAGAGCAGATGTTCCTAATGTTTTGTACACACAATGTATGTCTTGTAAAATAGTCACAATCACATTGTAAGTTTCAGCAACACAAAGGCACCTCCTAGTGGAAAATATGTATATTTTTTATTTTGTGGACAGTAAAAGGGATGTCTTCACTGCGCCAAAATCAAGAACTTGACTGAACCTGAAAAATGAGTGTTGACAGTGGCACCGTTCATCTCGAGAAACACAAACTAATATTGTGAGAAACACAGACAGTTTAAATCCCATGTGTCAATCAAATTAACTCAATGAAAAAGATCTCCATCATAATCGTCAGTATAAACTAGAGATATGTTTTTTTTGCATTGGCTACGTCTCAATCCACCGCCTCCTCCTATGTCAGCCTTCCGCATCTGTGGTGGAAGATGGCCGAGCTACAACAGTGTTTGTCAGACCATGAGACATCCCAAAAATCTGTCTTCTCACGAAAGTGTCCAAAACTAATAAGGAAATATGAGACTCATGAACATGATGGACTCGTCTGAAGTCGGTACTGCTGATGTGCCAACTTCTGTCTGTAGTGTCCGAACTGTTTGGGCTACAAACTAATGACCCCACTATGGAAAAGGGCAACTCTCACAAACACTATGGTGTTCTCCATTTAGCTCTACGATCCCCAAAGTGTTGGACTCATCTGAAGATAAACCATACAAATGGGAATGTAAGTATGGAGTTAGTTCTGTGCCAACAAAAATAAAGGCTTAAATATTTCCTGAGCTTTCTCTAGGAGATGTAAGAAAGCTCAGGAAATATGTTTTTTTGTGTGACATATTTAAGCCTTTATTTTTGTTGGCACAGAACTAGGACAGACACTTTAAAACCTTATTCCTTATGATTGTCTTTTTTGCCATTTATGAATGTGTTATTCAATGCATTTCTCTGGGCTATTACTGTAGTAAAGGCCAAATTCAACATTTTATCAAATAATGATACCTAAAAGGGTCCTTAAAATTCAGAACCAAATTGCTTAATGATCCATGGTATAACCATCTTATATACCCCCCCCAGCTTAGAAATTAAGACAGTCCATCAATGTAAGAGGTTAAAGCAGGCAGTACATGGACAAAATACATGCAAATAACACACAAAATATGTAATTTCTTGTTTTTTTTTAATCAGTATTGTCCGGCAAAACCCCATTTGACTATTACATTGATAACAAGTGCTTTTACAATACAGGACTGAACCCAAGAGATCATGACAGGCCAATGGAAAGGCCATACCTGACCTCAAAGTAAGACATTCATCGTCATTAGATTGTAAAAGTTGAAACACTTCACAAATTAATTTATTTGATTCATATCAAGACCAGCAGTACCATATATCTTCATTACCTGGCAAAGTAAGTAACTGCCCAGCATTTCTATGAAATATGACCTATACTTACAATATGAGTAAAATAAATGTCCTTCTAAAAAAATCGAATTAAGTATGTTAAAAAGCAGCTTTTCTGTTGGAGAGGTGTGGACGGAACCCAACGACAGAATGGTGTGGGCGTATACCAGTCATTAAGTAGACCGCTGATTGGCCAACTCTTCCACCTCAGGGAGATTACATGTTCTATGAGGACATTTTTTAAACGGTCTGTTTGAGATACAAGCTAAGACAGACAGTACACTATATATGATATGCAAAATAAAACTGCTTTCCCAATAGAAATCCCCGATCACACTTGTAGGCGATGTCATGGCGACGTTGGCTCGCATAGCTCATGCGTAGAAACATGTAATCGGGTCTAACGGTCATCTCGCGCTGAACTGCATATTTGCAGGCCGTCAAATCAAAGGCACTCCTTCGATATAAAGTATTTTTTGATAAAAATGAAAACATCAGTGTCACTTTCAGAAGGTAGGAGTAATAACATGTTCAACTACTTAAGACATTTGTATAGAATCTAGGTTGTGCAAACATGGAATAATTTTTCACTTCACTCATTTGGCTTCTCAAAACCCGACCTGGTCTGGTCTGTTTCGCAAGCGTTCACCGACGTCTCGTGATGTTGAGCCTCTGAGTTTAGAAACTCTTAATACAAGTTTGAGGTGGGGTTTTTAAAGTATTTTTTTTCTTCAATTTATGCTTCGGCCACAAATACAAGTATAGAATGGGTCAACATTATTTGGATAGGAGTTAACAGAATATTACACAAAAATAAAAAGCAACATGCAACAATTTCAAAGATTTTACTGAGTACAGTTCATAAAGGAAATCAGTCCATTGAAAAATAAATTAGTCCCTAATCTATGTATTTCACCACTGGGAATACAAATATGCTGCCGTTGGTCACAGACACGTATAAAAAATATAAAAAAAAGAACCGCACTTCTCCATTGTGCCAGTGGCCATCGAAGGTGAGCATTTGTCCACTGAAGTCAGTAACGACGCCGAACTGCAGTCAGGTCAAGGACGATGAGCCAGCAGATGAGCTTCCCTGAGACGGTTTCTGAACGTTTGTGCAGAAATTCTTCGTTTCATCAGCTGTGTGGTTGGCTAGTCCCAGAAGATCCCACAGGTGAAGAAGCCGGATGTTGAGGTCCTTGGCTGGCATGGTTACAGTTGGTCTGCAGTTGTGAGGCCTGTTGGGACATACTGCCAAATTCTCTAAAATAACAGAGGCAGTTTACCGTAGAGAAATGAACATTCAAGTCTCTGGCAACAGCTCTGGTGGACATTCCTGCAGTCAGCATGCCAATTGCACACTCCCTCAAATCTTGAGACATCTGTAGCATTATGTGACAAAACTGCACATTTTAGAACGGTCTTTCATTGACCCCAGCACAAGGTGCACCTTTGTAATAACCATGCGGTTTAATCAGCTTCTTGATATGCCACATCAGGTGAATGGATTATCTTGGCACAGTTGAAATGCTCACTAGCAGGGATGTAAACAAATTTGGGAACCACATTTGAGAGAAATATACATTTTCCGCTTATGGAAAATTTCTGGGATCTTTTATTTCAAATCATGAAAGATCGCACCAACACTTTACATGTCGCGTTTCTATTTTTGTTCAGTATAACTTAAAGTAACTTCCCAGTGAAAATTTAACTTAAAAAGACCCCAAATAGAAACAGCAGAGTAGAAGAAAAAAAATACATTGTATTACAAAGCTGAAGAATTCCTGATTTTATCTTGATGTCATGATGTCACACGTATATTGCTTGCATGTGATCCACTCGTGAAATGGGTACCCCCTCCTATCACAACAACACACTCTTCAATTTCTCAGTCCTTTGTTCACTCTTCCATCTATTTCTATCCATGAACAGAGATAAAATACATCGAACTCCAACCAGAGCCCAAACTAGCTTCTACAATTAAGGTAGGAGAAGAGAGCTGCCACAGGATACAGAAGTCATTAAAAGATCAGAAGCCAATTGATCATTGGATCAATAAGCTAAGCCCCTCCTCCATAAAGGTGCAGCATGACGCCAGTTGGCTCAATAGTCTCCATCCATCTTCAAAGTGGATGCCTGCCACACAACCCAATACCGCCATTCAACGTAGGGAAACAGAGTACACACAGGAATATCTACACACCATCTATCCCTGTTCATTCCGTTGGCCCAGACCAAGGCCTTTAAGCCTGAGATATGCACAGCAGAATGTGTATGAACAAGAGGTCATAGTGAGATACAGATGACAACTGGGTTGGAAACAAATGCTTTTGGCTGACATTTCATTGTGGTTGAGAATACAGAACAGAGGTAGGCTAGGCAACATTGGTTCTGGAGTGTCTGATAGTATCTGCAGGCTCGTAATCCACCCAGGCTCTGAAGCACCTGACGCAATCAATCATCTCCACTCCTGAGCCACAATGAAAAACTCCATTAGTTGAGCCACAGGAGGATTCCGATTCCACTCCAAATGGCTGCTGTTCATCAACCCAGGAGGGAGATAAACATTGGAGGACGAGGTAAGTTACCTCCTATACAATGTAAAGCACTTTGACACCAGGTGAAAAATATAACTAACTAGATGTGCAATTAATCATTATTATCAAAAGCTGGTCTTGAGGCTGGATAGAGCAAAAAACATTGCTGACACTGCCGCATTCCAGGATCAACATTGCCTTCCCCTGTGGTACAACGTTCAGTAGCTCTCACATGGCTGTAAGCCTACCAGACTCAACAAATGTGGGCTGAGTTGTTTCAAACCTGGACACACAACTAGGCTACATCCTGGTTTACAGCTAGTAGATGGGAGTGTAACATGACCAAGCAGACCTCTAGGAAACAAACCCAGATGTGGGTCTCGGTCACACAGGCCAGGCCTTGGCAGATGGGCCTGGTTGTTGACTCCAGGCAGACAGTCCACCCTGGCGTAGGGTGTAAATGTGGGAGGGAGATGGGTCTAGGCAGACCTCTGGGTATAGAACAGAATGTAGGCCTGAGTGTTGCACACCTCCTCCACACTGCACACGTTCATCTCAGAGTCATTACAGTGGACCCAGAAACCTGGAAACACACACAGGGCTGGTTACAGTTTGGCAAACTGTGCCACCTACAGTCAACAGAAACTCATGTAATCTCACAGTATCAGGTTATATTCAGAGCCAATTGTTTATGAGAACCAACTGTACTATACAAAACCCAATGTTTTCAAAATCTGAAATGTCCACAACATGACAAAAATCAACCTAAGATGTACCAGTTAGGCTATTCTAAGCCAGAGTTGTTAGCTTTGATGCCAGTTTCTAGTATCTTGGTCCCACTCACCTCCCTCGCTGTTGTAGCAGTATGCGGTGTAATGCCCTGAGCCAAAGCCTTTTCCGTGGTGCATGACTACAGCAGACAGGTCGTAGGTGTAGCCCTCTCGGTTGACCGACTGGCCAGAGTCTGTGCAGCAGTAGGGCTCTATGTTCAAAACCTGGTCAAAAGCCACATGGACGCCGATCTTCTCCCGGTGGTTCCGGCCTGACCATCTGTCACAACAGGGATTGGTTATCTTACGGTTGTCACTGTTACAAGACATCCCTTTGCAGAACAAAATCTATCATACCAACTAAACCACAAGATGACATTGTACTTTAACATGCAACATACATTTAAGAAACTAACAGAAAGCGTGGGTGTAAATCTTGACTTCAAAGTCTTCAAATTCAGTAGACCAACTGGGTGTGTGAAAAGAAAGGCTTCCTGCAGATGTAATAAACGCTCTGAATGACCAAAACGGACTAAAGTTCAGGGGCTAACCTGAAGCGTTTGAGGTGCAGCCGTAGAACCTGAGGTAGGCGGTAGATAAGCAGCTGCTTACATGCCTCTGACAGAACCAGGGGCTTGTGGGACGTCTTTCGTCTTTTCCCTGACAATTATAAAACATACATATCACAGACGTGTAACATTTGTGACGGAGGTATAGGATGGGATCACCCAGAAAATGCAGAACTATATAGTGATTACCCTAAAACACAAACTCAGTTTCACTTGAATTATCCACCAATTGACTAGTTTGTCAAATAAAATCTGGCCCAAAATTTAAACACACAATAGGCCTAATTCCTTAACCATGATTCATCTACACCTGTTGTTTATGAGAGCATGTAACAAAAACAATTATTCGATTTCATGACTCTGGTCAAATAGCCAAATAAAAACTATAGAAAAACACAGTACAGGAAGATTTGTCTATTCCACAAACAGACAGATTTGTTTCTTTCCCAGTACTAACTGTTGCAGTGGTTGCAGGCGTAGATGCTGCCCTCCAGGGCCTCTGTCTCAGTGAACTTGGCCAGCATCTCAGTGAGGGAGCAGCTGCGCTGGTAGGCCAGAGACGCAGCCGAGCCCTTCTCCGTGCTGTGGTAGCGCTCTGGGAACTCCAGGGACAGGTCCCAGAACGGCTCCACCGTGTTCGACTTGTGCTTACAGGACAGACACGTCACCTGGACAGATGCAGGGATAACCAAGCAAACATTTTACCAAGGGCTTATTAGTTCAAATCTGACAGAGCTGACACACCTTAGTCCTGGTGCTGGAGAGCAACTATTGTCCTGCTTGACTTATAAAAGAGACGTATAAAAAAAAAAGGCTGTGTAACAAGCAATTAGGTATCTCTTTAAAAAAAGGAATGCTCACCTGGAGTGAAATCCAGCAATCAACTAGTATAAGAGTGGAGAAAACCTGGTCTAAAGTGGGAATGCTATAGAGTAGAAAGAGCTGAAACATCCTTGTGATTTACCTTTAGCCATGATGGGGTGCCGAAGGTCAAACCTAAATTAATGTGTTATGTACAATTGCCATGTCAATGAGACCTTTACCTGGCTGAGTAGCTGCCCGTGAAAGATGGTGTTGAGGACCTTGAGCACCTGCTTGGACAGCTTCCTCTGGGTGATGGGGATGACGATCCTGCGCTTGCTGCCCTCTGATTCCAGCTCCTGCTGCACCTTGTCCAGCAACTCACACAGAAACTCCTGTGCGTCCTGCTGGTCATAGCCACGGAACGCTGGGATCAGGTTCCACACAGAGTGCAGCATGGCAAAGGGCGACACCAGCGACCAGCGGCCCGACCACATGACCCTGAACAGAGTGTGCAGCTCATGGCACAGTGACATCTGCTGGCGGGTGGAGGAGCGCGGCTCCTTGGGCTGTACCAGTTCTGCTGCATTTAGGCAGGGGGGCGAGCTCTGCTTGCTGCCCGTGGGCAGACCCCCTATGCCTGTCTTTTCCATGCCACGTCCTAGACCTAGAGGGTAGCCTGGTGTGGCGACACTACCACCACCAACCACAGCCCCTGCCACACCCTGGTTGGTCTTGGCCAGCAGCTCCTCAGTCTCACACATGTCCAATGTGAGGAAGCACTCCCTGAATTTCTGCAGGTGGCTCAGCACCTGTAAGATAGAGTTCATGTAGCACGTGTTCCCAAGGTTGCGTAGCCCTGTGACCCCCGGGGCCAGTCTCCGATGGGTTGCCTTATGGGAGTAGTACCTCCGCACTCTGAGTTTACGAGTCCTGCCATTGCTGGGAGGTTTCAGGGATAGAAGGGAGGGCTTCTTGGGTGGAGGCAGACGCTCAGGAGGGTCGCGGAACTTCAGGGGGATAAGTGTGATGGTTGAGCGAGGAGCCTGGGTGAGCAGCCTGGCACTCTTCCTTGGCTGCAAATTGTCAAACTCTCCCATGAGTCTCCTCTTCACCTCGTTTTTCTGGCGCCGGACCTCATCCTTCTCCTGCTCAAATTTCTCCTCCCGCTGGTTCTGTTCCTCCTGCTGCCGGCTCCTCCAGTGGCGCAGCATCTTCCCCAGCAGCACCTTCCTCCGGTGCCACAGGGCTGTTTGCATGGCTGGTTGAGGCCCGCCCTCGCCCACCCAGGGAGTGCAGTCCCCCCCTGCAGAGGAGCGCAGGGAGCGCCTGCCAGAGCTGCGCACAGTGGACAGTGCCCCACGCAGGAGCTTGAGGTCTCCCTCAGCGTTGTCATTGAGCACATAGTCCCCACAGGCAAAGCAGAAGATGTCCAGCTCCCGCACCTCCATGGCCAGGGGGTGACGTGACTCCTGGAAGTGTTTGAGGGAGTGCTCTTCCATGAAGCGGCCACAGGCCACGTGGGAGCACTTGAGGCAGGCCCACACGGACTCGGTGGTGCAGCAGTCCACGCAGCGCCATTTCTGTGGATTGAGGATGGAGTGGTCGTGGCCCAGGCGAAGGCGTCCCACATGTTTACAGCGGTCCATCTCTCCAGATGCACATGTGCCTGCCCACAGCGTCAGGACACAAGCCCCTGTGCCAAGCAGCAATTCATCCTATAGGAGGGAAACAGATACACTTCAGTACATCACAGGGACATAATTCAACCATTTCATTTTAGATATGCCAAATGCAAAAATGTGTTCTCTATATGAAATTAAAATGGTGTAGCATGCAGAAAGGATTTTAAGGCCCAAGAACATGAACTTGTTCACCATGTAGGCTTGTTTTACTTACTGTAAAATCAGTGTTCCTTCAACATATGAAAAGGGCCCTTCCCAGGTGCATTCAGTCAGCTTCACTCAAGTCTGATTCCAAATCCTGAATAAACAGAGTATACAAAGCAGGAAAATAAATGGTGCTTATATAGCTAGCTCTTTACATTTACAGGTAAAGAGGCACATTTTGTAGCAAAACAAATATTTTTAACCAATTAAAGCATATAAACTTGCTAACTGTGACAATTTACAGTCCGTGTTAAATTCTGCTGTTCAGTTTCTTAGCAGAATGTAACACTGCTTATAAACAAATAATTATGTTACGCAATTGAGTTTAACCGGTAACACGTTATTGACTAGTTAGCAAGTCTGACAAATAACCAATCGATTTATCCATGATTACAAACAAAGGGGTCCAACTGTATTGAACATTTTTTCTGAAGTTTGCAAGTTAGCCTCACTGGCCAACATGCGTTGGGTTGGGCGACCAATCAATGGACTCGATATCAAACTGTGCTATATGCTAGCTAGCGTCTGGTACATGGCTTGCCAAATGGTACCAGTTTTGCCATAACGTGCCCACTCGGCTTGTAACACAATGAAAATGTAGCCAACGTTAGTTACTCAATCCACCCGAAGCGGGTTAGAATGTGTTCTTGTTCATTTAGCGAAGTAGAAAGCTCGAACTTATTGTTGCCTGTTTGGTTATAAAGCCAGCTTGCTCGCCAATACTATTGGCAATACAGATAGCTAGTTAGCTACTTGTTGGTAACGTTAGCTAGCCAAGTTACCCATTATACACTGTATTTCTTGATAATCATTCGGCTAATGATACAATATGCACATTATTTGATGACAAAGAAAGTGTAATTCGCCTCATAATTGTGTCCCTATACTGGAGTGTACTTTCTTCAATTTAAGACAAATACACAAATAGCTTGGTGGCTATCTAGCATTACTAGCTAAGCTTGCTATCAGAACAAAGACTGGTCTGAAACCCACTTTCTTGCGAAAACTCAACTTCGGGTTGATGTGATTGACAACGACGGAAAAAAGAAAAAAAAAAAAAAATCACTGACATTTTGCCTGTTAAATAGCTAGCATCCACGGAGCCGCAATGTAAACAAAGATAACTGTGTCTGACATCAACTTTTGAGTACATCTTCAAACAAAACAACGGGAGGTCAACCTAGAATAAAGTCACACATTCTGAGAAAACATACAATATAGCTAGCTAACGTTATGAACCCCTACAGCTCTGAGGTTGACAATGTCAGTAACTAGCTACTTGATCTAAAAAAGGAACGGTTTGATGTATTAGTAAAAAAAATGCTTCTATTTACCGCCATCGTCTATACGCGAAAGCTGTCACAAACCTCAAGACAACCGAACCATATCAGTCCTGGAATCAACTCATTCTGATTGGATTGAGCTGATCACTCTTCCGTTGAGCTTGAGCTTTCATTGGTACAAGAGGTGGCATTCATTAAATTGGTCGTGAAAAGATGTGAGCAGTAAACCCACCGCAGTCCACATTATTTGAGCTCAGTTGGTAAACCCAATGCCGTTTTTACAAGGCATATGGCTTTTCACCTGGAGACTGATTAATTATTATTAGCACAATCATAGATTTATTTCAATTCATTAGTATGGCATGCTTTTCCCATTCATAACAGCTTAAATAGTCACCAATAAACCATTCATGACTGACTGAAGTTGGTGAAAAGTCTGTTTGTTCCCTTTGGGTTCCTAGAGTAAACGGTTTCCGTTGCAAAACGTTTTACAACAGACCAAACGTTTTGCAACGGAATTCGTCTAATGAATACACCCCAGATACAACGTTAGTATCTAATGAATACACTCCAGATACAACGTTAGTAGGTCCTTCAAACCGATTACTCATAAAGACAATCCGCAAGACATTTGGGACAGCATTATTCTGTCAAGAGGTCAGACTTCAATACGGTTTTGATCTAATCTAATTTTTAGCATGAGATATTCCTTGCAGTGGTTGTGAAAGCCTTTGAACATTTTGAGTTGCTGTACTAATGCTCAGTACATACATTTCCTGCTGCCATAAAGAATTTCCTGTACATGACTACCGCTTGTAGCACAAACAGCTTTAGCCATTAATGCTTTGAAAAGCTGGTCATGGCTCACATCAACACCATCATCCCAGACCCACTCCAACAAATCCACAGATGATGCAATCTATTGCACTCCACACTGCCCTTCCCCACTTGGACAAATGGAACACTTGGGTGAGAATGCTGTTCATTGACTACAGCTCAGCGTTCAACACCATAGTGCCCTCAAAGCGCATCACTAACACAGATAGAACAACAGACTGATATTTCACTGTATGTATAAATGTGAAGCACCGGGTTGGCGTTTCCACTCACTACCAATTATGTTAGTAAGAGGAAGCCCACTGCCGGTGGTGGGAGAAGATGAACAAGATTCATTTTGGCCAACATTCTGCACATTTTCTCATCGATTAAACATTTGATCTCAATATAGTTTTCTGTTCCCAGAACTAGAATATGTTATGAACAGAGTGGACTACGTTTTGTAGACTTTACTCTTTGCAAAAGTTTTTTAAAGTCACTAAGCTAAGGCCCCTGGGACTGAACACCTCCCTCGCAACTGGATCCTGGATTTCCTGACAGGCCGCCCCCAGGTGGTGAATGGCTGCATCACCGCTTGGTATGACAACTGCTTGACATTCAACCGCAAAGAGCTACAGAGGGTAGTGCCCCATACATCACTTGGGTCAAGCTCCCTGCCACCCTGGACCTCTATACCAGGCGGTGTCAGAGGAAGGCCCAAAAAATTGTCAAAGACTCCAGCCACAGACTGTTCTCTCTTCTACCGCAGGGAAAGTGGTACCAATGCACTAAGTTTGAAACCAACAGGACCCTGAAGAGCTTCTACCCCAAGCCATAAGACTTCTAAACAAGACTGCTAAATAGCAAATCAAATGGCTACCTGGACTGGGCCTTCTTTGCTCTAACTCTGACTATGCACACACGAGACTCTACCCACACTTTAGTAGACAGAAACAATTTGGGTGAAGTGCCTTGCTCAAGGCCACTTTGACAGATTGTGTACCTAGTCAAATCAGAGACCTTTCGGTTACTGGTCCAACGCTCTTAACCACTAGGTTACCTACCACCCCACACATAACATGTACATACTGACACCACACTCACACACTTTCATACTCACCACATATTTTTTATTTATTTTTATTTCACCTTTATTTAACCAAGTAAGCTAGTTGAGAACAAGTTCTCATTTACAACTGCGACCTGGCCAAGATAAAGCAAAGCAGTGCAACACAAACAACAACACAGAGTTGCACATGGAATTAACAAGCGTACAGTCAATAACACAATAGAACAGTGTGTGTAAATGGCATGAGGAGGAAAGGCAATAAATAGGCCATATTAGCGAAGTAATTACAATTTAGCAGATTACCACTGGAGTGATAGATGAGCAGATGATGATGTGCAAGTAGTGATACTGGTGTACAAAAGAGCAGAAACGTAAATAAAAACAATATGGGGATGAAGTAGGTAGATTGGGTGTGCTATTTACAGATGGGCTATGTATAGCTGCAGCAATCGGTTAGCTGATGTTTAAAGTTAGTGAGGGAAATATAGGTCTCCAGCTTCAGCGATTTTCGCAATTCGTTCCAGTCACTGTCAGCAGAGAACTGGAAGGAAAGGCGGCCAAAGGAGGTGTTGGCTTTGGGGATGACCAGTGAGATATGCTGCTGCTAGTACTTTACCCCTACCGATATGTACGGTACTGTACATAGCTACCTCAATTACTCTGTACCCCTCCACATCGACTCAGTACTGGTACTCCTTATAAATAGGGAGTACCAGTATCGAGTTGATGTGCAGGGGTACAAGGTAATTGAGGTAGCAATAATGTTTTGTACACTCAGTGTATAGCCATGTTATTTTTATTTGTTATTTTTATTTGTTATTCACTGTGTCACTATTTATGTTATATTTTTTATTTTAATCTTATCTTTAGCTCTGCATTGTTGGAAAAGGACCCTTAAGAAAGTATTTCACAGTTACTCTACACCTGATGCCTATGAAGCATGTGACAGAGTGTGGTCCCTGGGAGCACCTGCTGTTTGCACACTTTGCTGAACATCTTCAGGTACTGGGTCATGGTGTTTACACAGTACGCTGGCGCGTAGAGGCCCTCAGGCATGGTGGCAAACACAGGAGGCAGCTCCACGATGCTGGGGCCCAGGAAGCTTTGCATGAACTCTTTCATCAGGTTCCAGCAGTCCCCAGGCACCATACAGTTGCAGTACATGTCACGCGGGACTAGGTTGGTGAGGAAGGAATCAGGCGCAGAGTGTTCCACTGGGAAAAGATGCTCTTTAATATGGCACAAAAATAAACAAGCCCAAAATACAGGGCAGGGACAGTAAATGTGACTTCCCAAAACACAGGGTGCCAAGTCCAGAAATATAAACACCTCTACCTATTGCACACACGTAACACAAATACAATCCCGCACAAAACAAGGGCGGGTACACGTACTTCAAATAAAGAAGCTCATTAAGCAAATACAACAGGACACAGGTGAAACTAATAAGACAAAACAAACAGACAACGAAAAAGGGATCGGTGGCGGCTAGTAGGCCGGTGACGACGACCGCCGAGCACCTCCCGAACAGGCAGGGGAGCCAACTGCCGCGGAAGTCGTGACAGTACACTACCAAAACAAACACACAGAGATTCGATCATGGACATCAGTTTAGAAAAAGTGAGACAGATCGAACATCCCCTATACCCTCATTTGTATTAATTCGCTGTACAGATCACTCACCTCTACTGAAATGCCCCTGGACACTGATTAAAATTAGATTTGATTACCGCACCAACTTTTATCAGGAAATCATAATAGCGGTGGTATGAGCCACGGTTCTCTACCTTGTGCCCCTTGGCGTTCTGGAAGTGGCTCTTCAACTTAGCCATGAGCATGTCAGGCAGGGACCCCCTTCAAACAGGGCTAAGCAGCTCAGGGTTGTTTCTGAGTTATGCATCACATACAGGAATTTGGTGGGCTGGCCTGTGACAAACAGTGACAAAGAGGGAGAAAATAAAGATTAGGTGGCTGTTGTGGGTAGTTGAAGGATGTAGTCTGATGAATTACATGACAGATAATTTTGTTTATGTCATAGCTTTGCAGTGCAACTTTAGTTACCCCTGGCCTTTCCTGTGGCATGGTAAGTCTCACAGTCCACAGTAAATCTTCCTGCTTCACAGCGCCTAACTGCTCCAACTTCTTGTGCAGAATTGATATTGTCTGTTGCACACTCTTTCCCTCAGATAAAGGCACCTGACACACACTAAGCATTGGATACAGCACACAGAGTAAAAATGTTAATAACATTAAGATATTGTTCAGCACTAAAAATCAGATATTGAACAATGTCAGATCTGAATGGTGATGAAAGTTGAGAGCATGCTTGGAAGAAATCAACCAGGTGACAGGTAATTGAATTGTACATTGTTGCATGTTGATCCCGATGATTTAGATATACACTAGATGACTAATTGGGGGCTTTGTGTTGAAGCCACAGTGCCTTCATTTTGGCACTCCCCCACCATTGTAAAGTATTTTGGGAAGCTATAGAAATGCATTTATTAAGGTTACATTTGTTTTTACCACGTTTATTCTATTACAGACACATTTATGCATGCATACTTACTTTTATATTATATTATGTGAGCTAAACATAAACATATAGAATTGGTTTTTTTTAAGTATAATTTTTTCGAGATTGCTAATATTACTGTCCCCACTATAACAAAAAAAAATACTTAAATACATGTAATTTTGTACTGGAAGCATTTAATTTAAATACTGTAGAATTCAATGACTTCCTATGGAGGACTGCTAACATGGCCAACTGGTGGATTCAAAGGATCTCATCAAAGACTGTACAGTATGTTTAGAAACTGTGTTCTCAATGGCCAGTATATACAGTAGCATCAGCAATCCTGCATTTATAAATCACTGGTTGATCCACATGGATCTTGGACCATGTAAGAGACCAGGTGTGAGAAGTTGTAGCTAGCTAACTACTGATATTTCATGAGTTTTATAAGAAAGCAACCAAAACTAACAATAGATCTCACCAAGTCACCCCCATTGATTTAATCAAGCTTGATATTATGGGGGTAGAAGGAAGAACATTCAACTGGATAGAGACTTCCCCATCATTTCAGGCAGCTACCTGGTGGATAACGGTACACCAACAGGGGAGCATGATTAGTCCTCTGTTGTTCTCAATCATGATCAATGATGTTTATTCTCAGGTACAGACGGATATTTGGAGGTCGTTATTTGCAGATGATGGGGCCTTATGGAAGAGGGGAAGAGATGTGCCATACATAGTCAGGAAGGTACAGGAAGCAATTGATGAGGTAGAGCAGTGGGTATTAATGTGGTGATTTAGGTTCTGTAGAGAACTCAGTATTCGTTACCAGGAAGAAGGTGGAAGATGAGGTATGCTTGAGTTTCTATGTGAGAAACTTGAAGAGAGTCGGGGCCTTCAGGTTCCTTGGGGTATATTTGGGCACGAGACTAACCTGGGCAGAACACATTGAGAGAGTGGTGGGAAATTGTAAGAAGGGGATAAATGTGATGCGCTGTCTGACAGGGAAGGAGTGGGGGTCGTTCCTCAGTGAGGACCATGTATGTTGCATTGATCTGATCTGTAATAGACTATGGCAGTATAGTGTATGGTTCGGCAGGCCGGACCTCATTGGAAAGGGCTCTGAATATGTAGTGGGGCGTTTCGGACACCCCAATTGGATGCAATACAGGTGGAGATGGGGGATATGCCATTGCAGATTAGGAGACAGCAGCTGGCAATTTATTATTGGGTCAACCTACAGGGACATGGGGTGTCTCATCCTGCGAAAGGGATTTTACAGGCATGCTGGGAACATGAGCGAAGACAGAACACAAGCTTTGGGTGGGTAATACCCAGGCGAAGGAGATGGGACTGGGAGATGGGAGTTTAGTCCAACAGTAGCTATTCCTGTAAATCAACCATGGCTACTCCTGCCTCCAGTAGTTGATCTAAAGGTGTTGGAGATACTACAGAAAGATAGGGAGGGTGTTGATCCATCTGATTTGTTAAGAACAAATTCTTATTTACAATGACGGTCTACCAAAAGGCAAAAGGCCTCCTGCGGGGATGAGTGCTGGGATTTAAAATATATTTTATATATATATAAATATAGGATAAAATACACATCACAACAAGAGAGACAACACAACACTACATCAAGAGAGATCTAAGACTACAACATAGCAAGGCAGCAACACATGACAACAACATGGTAGCACCACAAAATGGTAGCAGCACAAGACATGGTCCAAACCTTATTTGGCACAGACAACAGCCGCAATGTCAAGAAGGTAAAGACAACAATACATCATCACGCAAAGCAGCCAATTTGAAGGAGCGAATGGCCCAACGGTTCTACAACATGGTGCTACTGACAAGGATATGAGAGGACATTGCAGAGTATAAAATAAAATAAACTTGCACATGGCCCTGAAGAAGGCTTTTTTCAAGCCAGGGGCATGGTTCAAAGGTGAGACAAATCAAGAACCTGTATCAAAGGGGAGAGATATAGTCAGGTAGATCATCTGAAAACGTGGTTGATAATCAGATGTAAGGTTTCCAGGATGTAATAATGTGGAATGAAAGTAATTAAGATAATACACATTTTGCTGTCAGGCATTCAACATTTGTGGACTTCTCTATCTGTATACTGGATTTTGTTCTGTGTGCATTTTACAGTCACTACCACTAGGTGGCAGTATTGTTTAATCAGATCATAAACTCGACCAGATTTATTTTGGTTCCTTAGTAAAGAAAGCAAGGATTTGAGTGGTCAGAAAAGCTATGATGCTAACCAATAAACTAAAACATTTTTACCTTAGGTTGAGTGTTTATCTCAAGGTAAATAAAAATGATAATCTATGATCTATTTAACATGTTCAACTAACGACTAACTATAAACAGCATGTTTCATGTGTCACTGGATGTGTGTTCACACATTGGCTCGCTTTCTCACTCAGGCATCCTGATCCCGAGCTGTGAATTTCCAACATGCACTCTCAGAGAGGCTATCATCATTGGCAGCATATTCACAAAGTGCTCAATCCCTGTAGTGCATTCCGGGTAAGAGACACACTTTTACCTGAGTTATGTGTGCAATTTTGTATGATCTACGATGCCCTAACGTAATTGCTCGGCTTGCCGTTTTGGTTAGGGACTTAGTGTTTAAGCGTGGCAGCTTGACTGTCGCTGATTATGTAAATGGTAATTAATGTGAATGTATGGTACAGTTTTGAAGGTAGTAGAACTGCAGGGCTTGCCACCACTTGTCCTCTGTGGAAATAATGCAGGAAACAAATGACTTATTATTTTTTTGCAGTGCTGCCATGGTCAAACTGGCAGCGATTGAGTACAATGGATCATCTTCCTGCGACTCTTACTGGACAAGAAATATGCCCTGCCCTTCCGTGTTCTGGATGCCCTGGTCGGCCACTTCCTGTTCTTCCGCAGTGGCACCAAAGTCTGCTCACCATGGCGCAGCACTACAAGGCCGACCAGGCCTCAGAACATTAGGATGCTCTGCTGGAGCTGCTTAAATTGCACACACCCCAGATATCTGCAGAGATCCGTCGGGAGCTGCAGAACTCGGTCCCGTGACCTGGAATCCGCCATGCCTGTCAGTGGCCTTGGACTGACTGTTACTAACATTTCGACATGTTTTTTTTTTTTAAATAAATTGTTTGTCTTTTTAAAAAGTAAAATGTCTTAAGTTGTGTTGCTACCATCCACAAAAAAAGGCCAGAATCCCCCCCCTGACTGGTACCCTGGCCTGGCCTACCAGATGACTCCAAGGTGTGACAGCTCGAGCTGCGTTTGAAATTCCCATGGTGCTAGGGGGCGCGAGGGCATAGCGTTTTGCATCTAGCTAGAACTCGTAGCTGCCTCGCTTCTTCTACACGTTAGATTTCACATATATAACATTAGCAAATTAAAGTCATGTGAATGAGAGGAAAGGAACCCGACCTACTATTTGACGACAAATGACATTCTGAATTTTCAGAAAATCCAGAACATTTCTGCTCTGTTAGCTAGCCATAGTAGCTGAGACGGAGGCAGAGGTAGAAAACTTCGCTAACGCCAATTAACGTATTGTGTTTGTTAGCTAAGCTAGCTAACCGAGAGAGACCCTACAAAAAGTTGTCTAAACAACCCTCCAATGGAGTTGTTGTGTCACGAGGATGGACGATTCCAAGCCGCCTCAGAAAGCACAACCGAATATATGAATTCCGCTGCTCTTCGGGCCAGCTCTGACCCGACACTGACACGGGACCGTCGAGCATTGCAGAACCTTCTGTCACTGGAAAAGACCAGTCGGGCCTCACCATCATACTTCGGCACGATTCAGACAGACATTCAGCCATATATGCGGAGAATATTGGCAGTATGGATGCTACAGGTAATGTATGACAAAATATCCAAAGTGAAAGACATTCAGGTCACGGTTAGTGTTGATTTTGATACGATTCTGCTGTCAAATCGGATGTAATTATTTAATTGACCATCGTCATCCAATATTAACGTTAATTGTCTCAGTTTGCTTTCTTATGTAGCTAATGCACTCATCAGCCTGCATTGCACCCGAAAGTAAGAGGGACTCGCTTGGACTGATTGGGTAAATACCAGGGGCGCAACTTTCACTGGGAACGGGGGACATGTCGCCCCCACATTCTGAAATGACATTTTTGTCCTCCCCAGTTTTATCATTGCAATGTGATACACAACAAGGCAACGGTGTGCTTTAGGACCATGCAGACAATTCTTCGTGGTCTGATAGGCTGTTTGGAGAGTGTATCCGACTGGATAAAAAAAAAATCCAAAATAATGACCCCCCCCCCCACTTCTAAAACCAAAGTTGCACCCCTGTAAAATACTATCACCAAACGAGAGAGACATTGGAGGACAGGAGTACAAGAAAACATGCATGTGTATAGAAACAAATCTATCCCTGAAACCAGTCAAGTCCTTACTTAACATTGTTTAACAAACTTCTTTCTTCCAACAGGTTTGCGAGGAGCAGAAGTGTGAGGAAGAGGTGTTTCCTTTGGCCATCCACTATCTGGACCGTTACATGAGTTGCTTCCCTGTTCAAAGGTCCAACCTGCAGCTTTTAGGTGCTGTTTGCATGTTCCTGGCCTCAAAACTGCGTGAGACAGTACCCCTGAGTGCCATCAAGCTCTGCATCTACACTGACAATGCCATTACAGTGTCAGAGCTCCTGGTAAACACACAATTTGTTTACAAGTTCCATGTGCTTTCGCCATAAGCATAACAAAATGGCTGATAAATTTAATGAGCTTTGACTCATCAATAAGTGTGTTATCCCTTCGTAATAGCAGGTTGAATGCACTTTCAGTTCTCTGTTCTGCTTTTGTCAGTGGGAGCCTATTTTATGTTATTGTAATAGCCTACATACAGTGGGGCAAAAAAGTATTTAGTCAGCCACCAATTGTGCAAGTTCTCCCACTTAAAAAGATGAGAAGCCTGTAATTTTCATCATAGGTACACTTCAACTATGACAGACAAAATGAGAAGAAAAAATCCAGAAAATCACATTGTAGGATTTTTTATGCATTTATTTGCAAATTATGGTGGAAAATAAGTATTTGGTCAATAACAAAAGTTTATCTCAATAATAATTGTTGGCAATGACAGGTCAAATGTTTTCTGTAAGTCTTCACAAGGTTTTCACACACTGTTGCTGGTATTTTGGCCCATTCCTCCATGCAGATCTCTAGAGCAGTGATGTTTTGGGGCTGTTGCTGGGCAACACAGACTTTCAACTCCCTCCAAAGATTTTCTATGAGGTTGAGATCTGGAGACTGGCTAGGCCACTCCAGGACCTTGAAATGCTTCTTACGAAGCCATTCCTACATTGCCCGGGCGGTGTGTTTGGGATCATTGTCATGCTGAAAGACCCAGCCACGTTTAATCTTCAATGCCCTTGCTGATGGAAGGAGGTTTTCACTCAAAATCTAACGATGTATGGCCACATTCATTCTTTCCTTCCTTTACACGGATCAGTCGTCCTGGTCCCTTTGCAGAAAAACAGCCCCAAAGCATGATGCTTCACAGTAGGTATGGTGTTCTTTGGATGCAACTCAGGTATTCTTTGTCCTCCAAACACAACAAGTTGAGTTTTTACCAAAAAGTTATATTTTGGTTTCATCAGACCATATGACATTCTCCCAATCTTCTTCTGGATCATCCAAATGCTCTCTAGCAAACTTCAGACGGGCCTGGACATGTACAGGCTTAAGCAAGGGGACACGTCTGGCACTGCAGGATTTGAGTCCCTGGCGGCGTAGTGTGTTACCGATGGTAGGCTTTGTTACGTTGGTCCCAGCTCTCTGCAGGTCATTCACTAGGTGTGTGGTTCTGGGATTTTTGCTCACCGTTCTTGTGATCATTTTGACCCCACGGGGTGAGATCTTGCGTGGAGCCCCAGATCGAGGGAGATTATCAGTGGTCTTTTATGTCTTCCATTTCCTAGTAATTGCTCCCACAGTTGATTTCTTCAAACCAAGCTGCTTACCTATTGCAGATTCAGTCTTCCCAGCCTGGTGCAGCTCTACAATTTTGTTTCTGGTGTCCTTTGACAGCTCTTTGGTCTTGGCCATAGTGGAGTTTGGAGTGTGACTGTTTGAGGTTGTGGACAGGTGTCTTTTATACTGATAACAAGTTCAAACAGATGCCATTAATACAGGTAACGATTGGAGTACAGAGGAGCCTCTTAAAGAAGTTGTTACAGGTCTGTGAGAGCCAGAAATCTTGCTTGTTTGTAGGTGACCAAATACTTATTTTCCACCATAATTTGCAAATAAATTCATTAAATGATTTTCTGGATGTTTTTTTTCTCATTTTGTCCGTTATAATTGAAGTGTACCTATGATAAATTACAGGCCTCATCTTTTTAACTGGGAGAACTTGCACACTTGGTGGCTGATTAAATACTTTTTTGCCCCACTGTATGTATTTATGTTATGCAGCAGTTGGAGCTTATGCGGATTTAATGTATTGTGTGTGTGTCTGTTTTGCAGCAATGGGAACTTGTGGTGGTGGCAGGGTTAGAGTGGGACCTGGCTTCTGTGTTACCCTCTGACTTCCTGGAGCAAATTCTTCACGGCATACCCATAATCCCTCACAACCTCCATGCCTTGCGCAGGCATGTCCACTCCTACATTGCACTGGCAGCCACAGGTAGAGGCAGGCATTGGGTAACTCATGGTGATGTGTGACTGTTGCTTCTAGCAATGCAGAAACATTTAGGCCTACAAGTCAATTATCATAGAAAAACAAACATCACTTTGTTATTCTATGTGCGTGGCACTTCTTTGATTAATGATGATAATAGCTTGTGTTTCAAGAAATCAAGTGGCTCTGTGTGAGGCAAACAAAGGGCACACAGCAGCCATAACTTTGATTACGATGTGTCAGCGGTTCATTTGGGGGTGGGGGAGAGTTTGTGTAATCCTGTATTGTGCGGTGTGAAAGACCCTTGCCCGTCCATTCAACTGCCTGATTTCTCACAAATCTCCCACGAGGTTGCCCGAGGCAACCAGTCACTGGGATACAGTCATGGTCATTTTGAATAGGCTGTTTTATTGTATCTGGATTTGGCCCATTCCGGACTTTGAAACCTATTCTATGAGGTATGGGTGAAAGGATTGCCTGAGATTGATTAATTGTCTCGTCTTTAAGCACTTCCTATTGTCTGTCAGGGCGGGTCTATATTTGCAGCATTCCTCTACTCCTATGGCATCCTGCCTCAGCGATCAATGATGTCTGCTCCAAACCACTAACTCACAATTGTTAAGAAATTGTTTTCTGTTGCACATCTGGTATTATGTTCCTTGTCCACAAAGTGGGTCTGACAATTGCTCTGTCATCTAAGCAGATTAGTCTAACAGACTTGTCAAACCTATAGGTATTACATTTCCGCTGATCTCTTGTTTATCTCCCTGCTTTTAGAGTTTAAGTTCTCTGTGTTCCTGCCTTCCACTATTGCCTGTGCCAGTGTGGGCGCTGCCATTCGCAGACTGAAGCTCCTGGAAGGAGCTCTATCCAATGATTCACTTATGCAGTTGCTAGCTAACATCTTGGCCATTGATCTGGTGAGGCGAATATTTAACTAGAAACCTGCTGCTCCTTTTAACCTTGTCTGCTTCCTCTTCAAGCAAATGCCTGTATTTTTCTTGTTTGTCTGACTCCTTATTTGTCTGGCTCCTCCTACTCTACAAGGTGCAGAAAAAAGGCCTCCTTTATTTAAAGAAGCAAGCAAACTGGTTTTGAAACTAATAGTACAAATGTAATTGTTTTCTCTGGGCCTTGGTTGGTGAGGACTCTGGAGTTTGATGTTTCAGCTTTTAATTTCACCAATCTTAAACTCTTTCTTTACTGCTCTGTCCCCAAACAGGAATCTCTCTGCTGCTGCTCTGACCAGTTGGAGGGTGTGCTGGAGCTCAGCCTGCCCCCCTGCCCCCAGACACCAGGGGCTTGCCGTTCAGGGACACCTGGCCCAGACGTCAGCTACACCCCCACTGACATCCAGGACGTACACCTGTCACCACTAGGCTAGAGATGACACCAAGTAGACAATCACTTAACAATGACTGGAGCTTATTTATACCATAATGAGGCAGGTGTCTTAACTACCCCATAAGACTATTTTTGGCAGTCACTAAAACAAATGTATGTGGTAAGAAAAAACATGTCTTATAAGCATTGCTATGTTCACACATTATGAATTGTGGAGATCTTTTTGATGTCCAAAGTTTGTTTACATTAGTGTATTTGAGTTCTTTGTTGCTATGCTGTTGCTGCTAAGGTTTTTTTTTAAGGACGTTTTAAAACTTAAGTTACTGTTGCTAGCTTCAGGGAACACAGTTTCTCACTGCTCTTTGAAGTTACCACGGAGGGGTATCTTTTTAACTTAAAACATGCTATTTGTGATATTGCCAGAAGTATTACTGAATTTCCATTTCAATGTTTGCACTGTGTGAGTTTGCTGAGTGGTGTTCTCTGTGAATACATTATGAATTATTTAAAAAAATGCTGCTTTTCATGGAGCTGTATTAAGTACCCCTTCTGACATCTCTCTCATCCTGCGAACAGTCAGGACGGTTACAATACACCTCTAGATCTTGGCTAATGCCAGCAGAATTTGATAAGCACAAACAATGCCATGCATTGTTTCCTGGTATCAGCGTTTTACCATAATCAGCCTACTAAATCAATAGTAAAGCCACAACTACCATAAATGTCCCAAACGAGTTCAAAGACAAAAGAATCATTCATATGGGTACAGTTAATTTTTTTTTTAAATGTTTGATTCACTGGGCCAAGTCAGATCAGAGCACAAGCTGACAACAGATAAGCCAGACACTTTGGCAAACATGGATCACGTCCAACTCATGAAAAACAAATTGCTTAGATTTACCTGTATTTATTAACATGGCAACATATTTTTATGGTTGTGTTGACATGAGTTGGCTAACAATTGATAGGTCACTTAATGGAACTGTATAAACATTGTGGTTCCTGTATAATACTGAGGGGGGAAAAAAATAATCACCTGAATCTGTTTGAGCATCAAAGTGTGAATATCTTTGTTTTTTTAACCTTTGTTGAACACTTGTATACTACTAAAAATAAGAGTTCTATTTCCCTTTATCCCTACAGTGTTAAATATAAAATCAACCTATTAATAACCAACAATAAGAAATCACCACATTCCAGTCATTGAACAGCAACTTGTTGTTGTAGCCCCTTGTGCAAAGCTGTGTGTGCAGTTTGTTCCACATTCAAGTGAACCCTGAAACATATAATATAATTATCAGATTTCAATAGTCTGAGCAGCTCCTAGGCACAATTTTTCATAGTATTAATCATTTTTAGGTGTTAAAACAGAATAAATTGAATCGATCCTAGTCATAATCATGAAATGCCCAGAGGGCACATCAAAGTCACAAATCCCAGTCTTTGGCCACATGCTGTTACTGGGAAACCGAAACACACCTTTAGACCCGTCCTTGTAAATGAATTAACTCATAAAAATGTCACATATCGGTCTGAACTAGTTCTTCAGTTCACTCTCTGGGGAAGTTACACATTAACTAGTTACCACACATGCTAAAGATCATGGTTTAATTCCAGAGAACTGGAATACTGCTACAATACTTAACCCGCCAAAATAAAAAGGTTTTCATCTGTAATGCACTGTACACAGAGTAAACTTAGGCTGAATAGAATAGTAGCAGGTTCGACAAGTTCGTGCTAGTGTGCCTCAGGGCTTAAAGGGGCAATCTGCAGTTTGAACAATAAAGCGGTAACCTGGTAAACAGCTGAGGGGTGGGGCTGGAGAAGTGTAACCACTCAATGTACAGAGCTATGTATAAAAGGGACTGACCATCCATGATTTCAAGATTAGTTTCAGTTTACATTTATTAAAACAAAAGGAGTAGAACAAGCTCATATTTTGGGTTCTCATGGGGTACGACAGTTGAACTAAGCTGACGAGACATCTATAAGTTATATTCATCATTCATTTAAATGTTTAATAATGGATGTACCAACTGCAGATTGCCCTTTTAATGGATGTCATTATTACCTTTACTTATTATTGTGAGTCATCTTTCCAGGTGTAAATCAATTCCAGTTCTAAAAGTTTAACCATAACAGTCAGTAGTAGACTCTGTAGGCCCAGATGAATGTCTTATTAACATGTTGATTGGACAGAAAAAAAAATTAGTGCTCTACATGTTTTCACATTTTAGCTTTGGTATTAAACTGTCCATTCCCTCAAACCCTGAACAAAAATGCTACATTTTGAAATCAAAATCCAAAAGTCAACATTGAAAACCCTCAAGTCAATTAGAACTTGGTCAAGACAAAATGTCACAATTAACAGCTACCAATATTTTTGAAAAACACTGTACCCTCTATTTTTCCTGACTAAACATTTAGTCCCTGAAAAAAAATATTGTATTGAAGTCTGTATCTCCCTGGCAAAGAAACAAAAACATGGGAATAACTCAAACCTCTGATCTAGTTAACTAATTGAAAGGCATTTATTTTACAATGTTTGTCTAAACTAGCAATAAGTCTATGAGCCTAGATTCTTTCTCCCTTTGCTAGAATCTGTTTTTGGTAAAGTTCTTATAGTACTGCATCAAAACAATGTCACATCACGAGTGGCTACTGTAGTGTCGCACTTCTCCTATACCACTTTGGCTATCAAGTCACACATTACCACAAATGTGTTCAGCTAGCAGCCAACTTTAAACAACTGCCTCAGTCCTTTGAGAATGCTGTATTATACTGTCCTGGGACACTTGCTGGTCCTCAGCTGACTGCAGCTCCTCCAATCACCATGGCATGCTTGTAGGCTTCTGTCACGTTCTCACAGTCTGTGATGGAGAAAGCGCTGTCAGCCACCCCAGACTGGTAACAGGCCATGTCCCAGGGTCCTCTCTGCCTCAGCAGGTCTTGCCCAAGCCCCTCTTCTCGGATGTCCAGGAGGTTGTCAGCAGACACGCAGCCCCTCATGGTGCCCTTGGCTGGGCGTTCGCTGGGTGCCGCTGGCCCCACGCGGTCAGGCAGATCCAGCTGGTCAAAGGACTCCGAGGAGAGGATGCTGTCCTCGCTGATTGCCCCGCTGGGTCGTGCTCTCGTGCCCCCCCTTGGCAGGGAGGCCGCCAGCTGGTCCAGAGACCCAAACTCCTGCAGTAGGCCTGAAGAGAACTTACCGTGGCGCTTCAGGATTCCCTTTCGGTGGGGCGGTGCTGAGGGGCAGAGCTGGGCCTGGGGTGTCTGGGCAGAGTCACTGCTGTCTGGGGAGGAAGAGTAGTAGCCAGACTCTCGCTCGGCTGGTTTCTTCAAGATGCCTTTGCGGGGCAGTGATGCAACAGGCAGGGGCTGGGCCGGGGTGGAGAGTTCATAGTCCCTCACTGGTTCCTCCATCACTGAGGTTGTAGCCTCGCTGAGGGCCTTCTGTTTCAGGCTACCTCGTCTCTTCAGTATGCCCTTGGAGGGCCGAGCGGTGGCCCCATCATTCATGGTCTGGGACACGTTGTTCTCCTTGCGTGACCTCCTTAGGGACCGCTGCCGCACCACATCCCCTCCACCGCTCCCGTGGGACCGCAGCAGACAGCGCACCTTGGAGCTGTTCTCCAGTAAGGGCCGGGAGTTTCGACGCAGCCAACTGGCAATGCTGGCAAGGCCTCCAGGCTGCTGTGTGGATGCAGTGGTCTTCTCACTTGGTTGTAGCAATGTCGCATTCTCACCCTCGGCCAGTAGGGGTTTCTGGTAACCCCAGTTGAGCCACCAGTGTCCAGCGATCTCCTCTATGGTAGCTCTGCGCTCAGGATTTACCATTAGCATCCAACGAATCAGCCCACAGGCATCTGAGACAGGGAGGAAGAACATACAGCAGTATTTACAACTGATACAGCTCTGCTACAATAAGATATAACTAAAACACACACACCACTACATGGCAGAACTACATTCCAGTTAGGAGAGGCAATACTCTCACCTGAAGGGTTGGTGGGTTTGCGGTAGTTTCCAGTGCTAATCTGCTGGACCAGGTTCTTGTAGTTTTGCCCATCGAAGGGCATGGCACCATGGACCAGGGTGTAGAGCAGAACGCCCAGCGACCAGGTGTCCACCTCGGGCCCTTTGTACGGCCGCCCGTTAACGATCTCTGGAGAAGCATACAGAGGGCTGCCACAAAACGTCTGCAGGTACTCATCACCACGGTACAGGTTGGACAGCCCAAAGTCAGCAATCTGGAACAAATCAAATAGAAGTTTGCCATTAGATACAATCACTATTCAATGAACACTAGGAACTACAAACAAGTGAAAGTAGAGAGAACCGAATTGGAGTGGATGGCGGGAATCGTTTTCCACCAATATGTGAGAGTTGTTCATGTGTAAATTCCCCAAGCAACATTGCAGTGTGAACTGTGCAGGTATGAGAGTGACCTATGCGTGAATGCCTCAGGTGTGCACATGATAAAGATTGTAGATTATCACAGGGGCTGAGACACAGTAGCCCTTTGTCCATACCTTAATATTGCCCTTTCCATCTAGTAAAATGTTCTCCAGCTTCAAGTCCCGATGTACTATCCCATTCTGTGTGATGGGAAGAAGATACAAACTATTAAGATCTTTATGTTGACACAGTTGACACTTAAGATGGCAGATATGAGTCTTTGCTATTTGCCCGCAATGTGTTTAAAAAAAAAGGGAAAAAAGTGTGAAGCCCTCAACATTTGGGTCAGAACAGAGGTTGTTCCAACAGAAGATTGTTCTGGAATGTCAGCTATGCTCCATTGTCCTCCACTCTACAGGGGGGCATGCCTCTGACAGGCGTGGAGCAAGAGCTTCAATTTAGTTCAACTTCAAGAAATGCAGGTCAAACTATTTGCCTTGCAACTCCTGTTACAATCACTCAAAAATGGGCTAAAATTTTAACTATGCGGAATTTCCATTTTAATTTGATGTTGCATTGAGGTAAAGAAAACATACAAGAGCCAGTGAAATAAGAATAATGCTTTTAGTAACTGTAAAAGGGTTCAGAACATACTACTTATTGATTTGATATACATTTGTTTCTAAATGTACTGTTCAAATTGATAATACAAAATAGTTTACTTAATGAGGGACCACATTCTATTGGACCAACAATATTCTACCACGAAATAACCAGCCTCGGAGCAATTTCATACAGTTCGAACAGCAATAAAGTACCTCAAATATTGACATGTCTGACAAAAGACAAACAGAATAGACAGCTGGATAGCCTTTACCGGACCATTTCCTTCACTTTGTCAACTCAGGTCGGTTTTATATGGTACTAAACTCTTCCTACCTCACAGACAACAGGCCTATGTGGTTCTTACTGTAATGTACAGAAAAACAGTATACTATGACACCAAGTACTCTAGAGACAGTGATTGTTTGCAACAATACTTTGGGCCTTGGGGGAGTAACGAGTAGATTTGTGTGTGCATTCACAGAGCCTGTCTGTTCCCTCGCATCCTCATTAGAGAGAGAGACAGAGAGACGGTGTGTATGTGTGTGATTGTGTTGAGACGAATGGCCTTTGGCCCTGACGCTGGCTCGCCATAAACCTAACGGTTCATTTCACCCTACAGAGCTGGCCGACGGTGAATGATGCCCATTATGTAACTGCCAGGGTAGCTTTGCCAGCACTCAAGGGAGGAGGCTGATGAGTGGGCAGGCTAGTGGGGTTCCCTGCCTACTTACTGTCCCAGTGTGCCCAGTCACAAATATGCCCATGAGGTACAGCATGTTGTGGGCACTGATGGAGATTTAACAGTGGTCTGTTCTTTGTTTCAGCTGATTTAAGAAAAACAAGATGGCTGTAATTATATATGAGACCACTCTATTGGTAAATACGAAACAAATGTACAGAGATGTAGGCTAATCTCAGAACCAAATCTCATACTCTGTCAAGACAGACTAATAGAGATGCAATGCCTTACCCTGTGGCAGTAGTGTACAGCTGAAACGATTTGTCTGAAGAAGTGTCTGGCCTCGCGTTCTGAGATCCTCTGCTTTTCAGATATGTAGTCGTATAGGTCACCTCGGCTAGCATACTCCATCACAATCACAATCTTGTCCTTGTTCTCGAACACTGCGAGGCCACACACAGGAAAACAGTCAAACAAAAGGTACACGGCAACGTAGGCAAGATGGGTTGTCACAGGGAAAACACGTCAGTGGTGATGGGGAATTGTGAAGCTCGGATGGCACTGCAGCGGGTTATGTAACCAAGAACGGCTCAATGTCAAATAAAGTCTTCCGTGACCAGACTCTGCTCCACAGAGTTCAGTGTGAAACATCTTATTCAGGTGTCACGTTTCATCACATATGCAATTTGATCACATCTTATCGTTTTATTCCCGAGAAGTTTTCCTACTGTATCTGTGTTTGACTATTGTAAAATCCACAGGGCTGACCACAACCTGGGTCTCAATGGGACTTCCCTGTCTAAATAAAAGGGCTAATTAAATAAAAAAATGCCTCATTGGGATTTGAGACACAGACGTATGTACCTTCATATATGGTGATGATGTAGGGGTGATTGAGTGAGGACATGATCTCAATCTCTCTGCGAATGTGCACTAGGTCCTGCTCATCCTGGATCTTCTCCTTTCTGATGGACTTAATGGCAACCTGGGTAAACGTAAAGAGAAGAACAATAAAATAAGGCTTTGTGAAAGGTATGCATTAGATCAAACTGTGTTTACTTTAAATTGCACACGTCAAACTCATTCCAGAGGGCAGAGTGTCTGCAGGGTTTCGCTCCTCCCACATTTTATTGGTCGCATACACATGTTATTGCAGGTGTAGCAAAAATGCTTTTGCTCCCATCTCCAACAGTGCAGTAATATCAAACAATACACTCAAATATAAAAAGTAAAAGAATGGAATTAAGAACAATAAGAATTAAGGTCACTGATTAGTAAGGAACTCCCCCTCCCCTGGTTGTCTTGGTCTTAGTTGAAAACTTAAACCAGCAGACACCAGGCCAGGGTTTTCAACGGGCGGCCCACGAGACGAATTTCCCCCCCAAGTTTTCTGAGCAAAATTGTATTATTGCTGGACATAAAAGGCTGTACATTTGGGGTTTTTCAGAAATCTGTTCCCAAGTATTCCCACAAATAACAGACACATGATCGTATACAAATGTAAGCGAGATTTGAAATGATTGTTTTAGTCAAACGTGTTTGGCCTTCTTGCAGTCAATTTGCAATCTACAATCTACAAATGACTTGAAATAAAAAAATACAATAAAAAAAACTGGGTGGTTAGAGCCCTGAATGCTGATTCTGATATCCGTGGTATACGGTCTGATATACCATGGCTATGACAAAACAATTATTTGTATTGCTCTAATTACACTGGTAACACACTTATAATAGTAATAAGGCACCTTAGGGGTTTGTGGTATTTGGTCAATATACACCATGTCTTAGGGTTGTGTCATGCATCAGAACAGGGACTTATTACCTCGACCATCCACTCCCAAAAAAAGTTATAAATAACAAAATCATCCCACGTCTAAATCTAGTTGAGGATCCCTGCACTAGACCCTCCATGGAATGAGTTTGACACGCCTGATATAAAGCATCCACCATCACTGACAGGTTAAACATGAATCAGTTTATTCTCAAAGACAATCAATATACTAAATATTGTAGCAAGTCCTGCCAAGGGAATGTCACAGAAACCAAACAGCACAATATAAGACAGTTAATCAAGTAGATGTTAAAGTCGAAGTCAGAAGTTTATATACACTTAGATTGGAGTCAATACAACTTGTTTTTCAACCACTCAAAAAATGTCTTGAAAACTAACTATAATTTTGGCAAGCCGGTCAGGACATCTACTTTGTGCATGACACAAGTAATTTTTCCAACAATTGTTTGCAGACAGATTATTTCACTGTATCACAATTCCAGTAGGTCAAAAGTTCACATACACTAAGTTGACTGTGCCTTTAAACAGCTTGGAAAATTCCAGAAAATGATGTCCTGGCTTTAGAAGCTTCTGATTGACTCAAATTATGTCAATTAGCCTATTGGAGGTGTACCTGTGGATGTATTTCAAGGCCTAACTTCCCAGTAAAGACATTGTTGCCGGTGATGTCTGGTGAGGACCTGCCTTACAACAGGCCCTCAGTCCAGCCTCTCTCAGCCTATTGCTGACAGTCTGAGCACTGATGGAGGGATTGTGCGTTCCTGGTGTAGGTCGGGCAGTAGTTGTTGCCATCGTGTACCTGTCCTGCAGGTGTGATGTTCGGATGTACCGATCCTGTGCAGGTGTTGTTTCACGTGGTCTGCCACTGCGAGGACAATCAGCTGTCCGTCCTGTAGCGCCGTCTTAGGCGTCTCACAGTACGGACATGGCAATTTATTGCCCTGGCCACATCTGCAGTCCTCATGCCTCCTTGCAGCATGCCTAAGGCACATTCACGCAGATGAGCAGGGACCCTGGGCATCTTTCTTTTGGTGTTTTTCAGAGTCAGTAGAAAGGCCTCTTTAATGTCCTAACTTTTCATAACTGTGACCTTAACAGCTTATAGACGGTAGGCAATTAAGTGTCTTAACGACCATTCTACAGGTGCATGTTTATTAATTGTTTATGGTTCATTGAACAAGCATGGGGAACAGTATTTAAACCCTTTACAATGATGATCAGTGAAGTTATTTGGATTTTGACTAATTATCTTTGAAAGGGTCCTGAAAAAGGGATGTTTCTTTCTTTGCCGAGTTTACAAAGAAAATACCAAACTAAAACAAAGTGAGTCATTTATTTTTATTTTTAAAACCTAGCCAAGTGTGTTAGGCAACATGTAGATTAGAAACAATTTATTCAAATGAAAGGAACAATCAGAAACGTAGTTTAGCTTTACCCTTCCATAGCCTGGGGATTACTGGGCTGAAAGTGTTAACTGAAAACACCATAGTGCTACTGTGATAGGGCAGTCGAAGGAGGGACAGTGTACTGGCTGCTGTGATGAAATGCATTGTCTCGTATGACGTCAGTGAGGCCCACAGAATTAGATCATTTGAATAGAAGTGACAGCGTTTAAATGCGCACACATGCATCAGGGTGTGACTAAATGTCAGCATATCTGTGTGTATATGGTTGCCTGTGTGAAACATGCGTGTTGATGCTATCTGTGATTGGTGCTAATGTTTACCTATATGCGTTTTATATTGTTGCATGTATAATAGATTGCACTCTATCCATGTGTACATGAAGGAGTATGCATGCGTCTTAGCCCATGTTATGCAGGCTAGTTTAGATTTATGGGATTCCACACCGACTCAGAAAGCGTAGAAGTATATCAAAAGAAGATAAGAGGGGGTTATGACGGGCAGCCGATGGTTAGAGAATGTGGTCTTCTTCAGCCCTTCACATTCACCCTAATAAAGACCACAGAAACACTCCCTGACAGGAGGAGGAATACCAGACAAGACCTTCACACTCACAGCCTCTTCCTATGAGTCATAGTCTGGATACGTCTTCTATCAATGTTACTTACCTCAGGATGAATCCGTCGGTTGTTGTGTCTGTTGACTGGATTCATGGCCAAGCTAATGCTCAAGTCACACTGAGCCAGTGTTAATGTCATGTTAGTGTGCTATTCCTCAATACAGGTGGAGTATAGCCACCAAATGCTGGCTCTGTAAAACACTGTGGCGAGGACCAATTGTATTTATTTATCGAACTAGGGAAGTCAGTTTAAGAACAAATTCTTATTTACAATGACAACCTACCCCAGCCAAACTCTAACCCAGACAACACTGGGCCAATTGTGCCCCACCCTATGGGACTCCCAATCACGACCGGTTGCGATACAGCCTGGAATCGAACCAGAGTCTGTAGTGATGCTTCTAGCACTGAGATGCAGTGCCTTAGACCGCTGCACCACTCGAGAGTTTGATGCCCACGCTCTGTGGGAGGCGAGCCTGAAGATGAAGCTCCTTTGATTATGTAATATGAAACATACAGGATTTCACAAAGAGATAGGAGCAGCAGAACACAATGATAATAGAGCCTGTAGTTCAAAATGATGCCCTCTATTGTATGAAAAGGTCACTCCCAGCATTGAGTTCTACATCTCTGTGCCATTAGACTGGAAGATATGGAACAAGCCATGTGTGATGATACAGCCAGCCCAGCCAGGTATGCAGACACGACACTTATCTTCCAAGTCTATACAGAAGTTTTGGGAGGGGAATTCCAATCGTCACTTTCTTCAATTTTCTCAGGATGTTTCCCCAACCTTTAACAGCACACTGCTTGGAAAGGGCCCAACCCCAACTGATTTAGCATGGACTTTCATGGACAAATAAACCAAACTCAGCACATGCATGTTTTGAAGGTCAGCATAGAATGTTCAACTGTTGTTTTCTCCCTGCTTCGATCTCAAAATATAATGAGTGATATACTGTATCTTTGTGCATGTCCACAGTCAAGAAGGGTGTGAGCATCTGTCTGTTACCGTGGAACTGCCCGAAATGGAAATATATACATTTCCTTACGGAACAATCCTTTACTATGACGTGACCACATCAAAGGAAACCCCAAAATAAAAACCCCTCGTGTTCTTTCCTACAAATTGTGTTTCCTGCTTCCCTAATGGTAAATGATGAATAGTGTAATGAAATGTGAAACTGAATATTGAAGTTTAACATCACCGTTACTGGTCAGGATGCAGGGTTGCAGTCCATTAATCTCTCCGTGACAAATACATTTCTTTAGCCAAGACTATTGCCCTCCTCTCTCCCACTCTAACCCCCCTCCTTCTGATCAATATGACAGAAGTCCGAGGTTACACCATAGAGGCATCGTGTTATGACCCAATGTTGCCTAGTTTTGGCTACAAAACTGCTGCAACTGTTCACTGAGGTTAATACTGACAAATATATTATTTGTTTTGAACATACAAATTACATACTGAATGTTTGATGTTTGTCAGCAAACAAATTGTGAATAATCACAAGTAAATGTTGTTTTTTAAACCTCATTCTCCCGTCCCCCTCTCTTTTTTCCCCCGAGACTACAGGACAGGAATGCACCTCAGCCAGGTGGGAATTTACCCAGCTGTCCCTCCTCCATACCTGAGAGGTAGGCCTAGATTAGAGAGCCATTTTAGGATGACCAAACTACCACCCCATCAGGAGACACCAAAACTCCAGTGTCCTTTTCAAGGACAAATCTGGGTTACAGATTACACCTCGGTGTCACATTTTACACATAATAAATACCATGAGGACAGGATTATGTGGGACTTGAAGTGTTGAGATTTTGGGACATGACTTCCACTTTGCTAACCCACATGTCAGTAAACTACAAGGTAGTGGTTGTTATCCACCCAACTCCTGCATTTCAAATCCCCTGCATTAAATGTATGTAACTGCCCCAGTCAAGTGTGTGTTGTCTGTGTTGTCTGTTCACACTGCTATGCTTTATCTTGGCCAGGTCGCAGTTGCAAATGAGAACTTGTTCTCAACTAGCCTACCTGGTTAAATAAAGGTGAAATAAAAAAAATAAAAAAATAAAGTCTAAAGATGATTTTGATGAATCACTTGTATTTGGAGGTGGGTTGCCCTTGACACAGGAACATGTTACGCACATGTCAGTCTTGTGCTTGATTAGATGAGAACTACACTTTTAATGCCCTGTTGGAAACTTCAATAACAATGTGTTTTTCCAGTATGACTCTCAATTGTCAGTACTGGTCCTTCATAGTCATCTATAGCCAAGTAGTCGGTCATTAGAACTCATTCTGGTATACAACGTACCCAAGAGGTGAATGAGCTCAGACTGTTTGAAGATGTTCTTTAGGACAGATAAGAAGTGCACATACATTGTTATGGTCTGGATATGTGGGAGGTATATTGGACTGTACTGAACCATCCCAGAGCATGTCCTGTTGTCTTAACCGTTGAACTCTTACTCAAACATACATTTGTCTAAATCTTTACTCAACACATTCCAAAACTGAGGGTAAATAGAAAGTGGCGTGCCTTCCCAGAAACCTCTGATACCAGTGTCAAATTGCCAACTGTCTGCCCACAGAGCTATTCACTTCCAGGCAGGCATTGCAGAATAGGCTACAGGCCAGTTTGGTGCCTCTTTGTTCTGACATGTTGGGTGCTCAATAGCCTGGACATGTTTAGTCTAAGTAGATCCAACCAAACAAGGTCACAGTGTGGAAAAGATCACAGAATGAATCCATTGCCGATTTTGTAGCCTGCCGGTTTATAAAGTCTCATCAAAAAACGTTTCTCTTTCTAATGTAGGCTGCACACAGCTAATGGTATGGGTGAAATAACACAGGCCTATAAACACCAGCAGGCCAACACCCACCTTTAGGAGTTTCTACAGTGTAAAGGCGATATGGGTGTGCTAATGGAAAGACCTGTTTTTGTTTTTAAAGGAAAGTCTATTCAAGCGCCTGGTGAACCACTGTGTCATTGTTTTGTGTCATTGTAGTTTGAGTGAGTCATGACAAAACATACACAATTACGTGTGCTTGGTTCAGTCTCCTCTGTTCAACACAACAATTTGGTCTGACATGGCATCAGATACACTATATACACAGAAGTATGTGGACATCCCTTTAAATGAGTGGATTCTGCAATTTCAGCCACACCAGTTGCTGACAGGTGTATAAAAATCGAGCACACAGCCATACAATTTCCATAGACAAACATTGGCAGTAAAATGGCCATACTGAAGAGCTCAGTGACTTTCAACATGGCACCGTCATAGGATGCCACCTTTCCAACAAGTCAGTTTGTAAAAATTTCTGCCCTGGTCAACTGTAAGTGATGTTATTGTGAAGTGGAAATGTCAAGGAGCAACCACTCAACTGTAAGTGATGTTATTGTGAAGTGGAAATGTCAAGGAGCAACCACTCAACTGTAAGTGATGTTATTGTGAAGTGGAAATGTCAAGGAGCAACCACTCAACTGCGAAGTGATAGGCCACACAAGCTCACAGAACAGGACCTCCGAGAGCTGAAAAGTGTATTGCGTAAAAATTGTCTGTCCTCAGTTGCAACACTCACTACCAAGTTCGAAATTGCCTCTTGAGGCAACGTCAGCACAAGAACTGTTAGTCTGGAGCTTCATGAAATGGGTTTCCATGGCCAAGCAGCCACACACAAGCCTAAGATCACCATGAACAATGTCAAGCGTCGGCTAGAGTGATGTGAAGCTTGGCGCCATTGGACTCTGGAGTAGTGGAAAAGCATTCTCTGGAGTGATGAATCACGCTTCACCATCTGGCAGCCCGACGGACATACCTTGGTTTGGTGGATGCCAAGAGAACGCTACCTGCCCCAATGCATAGTGCCAACTGTAAAGTTTGGTGCAGAAGGAATAATGCTCTGGGGCTGTTTTTCATAGTTCTGGCTAGGCCCCTTAGTTCCAGTAAAGGGTAATCTTAATGCTACAGCATACAATGACATTCTAGAAGATTCTGTGCTTCCAACTTTGTGACAACAGTTTGGGGAAGGCCTTTTCTTGTTTCAGCATGACAATGCCCTCGTGCACAAAGCGAGGTCCATACAGAAATGGTTAGTTGAGATCGGTGTGGAAGAACTTGACTGGCCTGCACAAACCCCTGACCTCAACCCCATCGAACACCTTGGGATGAATTGGAACGCTGAATGCAAGCCAGGCCTACTCGCCCAACATCAGTGCCAGACCTCACGAATGCTCTTGAAGCTGAAAGGAAGCAAGTCCCAGCAGCAATGTTCCAACATCTAGTGGAAAGCCTTCTCAGAAGAGTCAATGTTATTATATCAGCAAATTGGGAAACCAACTCCATTTTAATGCCTATGATTTTGTAATGAGATGTTCGAGGAGCAGGTGTCCACATACTTTTGGTTTTGTAGTTTATCGCAGAATGTAGGCTATAGGTATAATATACAAATAATACAACAGTGTACATAATTAAACCAACAAAGTAGGCCAACAGATGAATTAGAGGCCTAAACCTAAACCTGAAAAATCATGAAATATTTAAAAAGGCTACTCATTACACATTTGAAAATGAGAATAAGCATTAAAAGACGTACCATTCTACCGGATCTCTCGATTGCTTTCTTCACTTTTCCGTAAGTCCCTTTTCCAAGAGTTTCAAGAAATTCATACCGATGCTTCAGATTGTGTTTGTGATGATGTCTCTTCACCGCTTGCCTTTTCACGGATGCCTCGGAGAACGATTTTCTAACAAGCGAGTGGCCATGACCAGGTGACTGTTGTCCATTGTCGGATAAAGTTGATGATCGCCCACCACTGTTGAAATCGTTAGGATCCATTATAGATTGCAACCACTTTTTATTTCTCCTACAGTTGAATGACTAGACTATACAAATATAACACAGTGAAAACATGTAGTTTGTTGTATATTCTCTTCCTCAGGTAGCCTTGTTTCCTGTGTTGGTTTCATGAAGTCGATGAAGGTGACCACTCCTCCTATTTGAATATCCAATAAACAGGCATCGTTGCCCATTTGCTGTTGTTTTTACCAGGAGGCGTGTGAGCTTCATGGTGCTTTCCAGACAACGGGGAACCTGGAAATAACCGAGGTCAAGTCATGACTTCGGTGATCTTCAGTTCGGAACGTAAGAGCTCAAGTTCTCGACTTATAATTTCAAATTGAATGACCGTTCAAACAAATTTCCCCCTCTTGGGGGCACATTTTTTTTCCGAGTTCCCATTTGTCTTGAACACACTGAAATCAGAGAATTCCGAGTTCCCTGGCGCCTTGAACAAGGCATCATTGTGGGCGGAGTTCGGGTAATATGTTCCAAACACCTGGGAACGCGGTACTGGGAAATCGGAATTATCAGACTTCCGACTTCAGTGTATTCAAGACAACTGGGAAATCAGAGAAAAACGAGCTCAGACTGGGAAAAATCTATTTGAACGGTCATCCAACTCGGAATTCCAACTCGAGAACTCTGGCATCAGTCTAGACCTGAAGATCACTGACGTCATGATTTGACCTCGTATTTTTCCGAGTTCCCAGTTGTTTTGAACTGGGAACTCGAAAAAACAACCAGATCAAATCATGAAGTCAGTGAGCTTCAGGTCGGAGCTGTAGAAAGATGCCCAGGTTTCCGACTTGGAATTCCGAGTTGGATGACCGTTCAAAACGATTTTCCCATTCGGAGCTTGTTTTTTTACGAGTTCCCAGTTGTTTTGAATGCACTGAAGTTGTAAGTCGGAGATTTCTCAGTTCCCAGTTGTTCTTGAACTCGGCATTATTTCGTTTTCTGCCAGTGCAAAACACTGCTCCAACAGTCCCAAAATGTCAGGCAAACTAAATCAGATGCATCTCTTCCTCACGAAGAAAATGTTCCTACATTTAGTTTCACAAGTTCTTATCTGTTCTCTTCAACATTGCCAGCGACCCCTGGTGGCATGTCTATTGGGGTATGCATGGGTGTCTGAGTTTGAACATCCCTCTCACAAAGACAAGTAGGAATGCAGTCAATCTCTTCTCTACTTTGAGCATGTCATTGATGTTAGCTCTCTGTGTACATTTAAGGGCCAGCCGTGCTGCTCTGTTCTGGGCCAACTGTAATTTGCATATGTCCCTCTTTGTGGCACTTGACCATATGACTGGACAGTAGTCTACGACCTGTAGAACTTGTTTTGTTGATAGCCTAGTTAAGAAAGCAGAGCAACGCTTCATTATGGACAGACCTCTCCCCATTTTAGCTACCATTGCATCAATATGTTTTGACCATGACAGTTTACAATCCAGGGTTATACCAAGCAGTTTAGTCTCTCAACTTGCTACATTTACACATGATTTATTACAATATTTAGTTTAGGGTTTAGTGAATGATTTGTCCCATATAAAATGCTTTTAGCTTTTGAAATATTTAGTTCTAGCCTATTACATTCCACCCATTCTAAAACTGACTGCAGCTCTTTGTTAAGGGTTGCAGTGATTTCACTTGCTGTGGTAGCTGAAGTGTATAATGTTGAGTCATAAGCATACATAGATACACTGCCTTGCCTGGTTCACCAATTACTTTGCAGACAGAGTTCAGTGTGTCAAATCGGAGGGCATGCTGTCCGGTCCTCTGGCAGTCTCTATGGGGGTGCCACAGGGTTCAATTCTCGGGCCGACTCTTTTCTCTGTATATATCAATGATGTTGCTCTTGCTGCGGGCGATTCCCTGATCCACCTCTACGCAGACGACACCATTCTATATACTTTCGGCCCGTCATTGGACACTGTGCTATCAAACCTCCAAACGAGCTTCAATGCCATACAGCACTCCTTCCGTGGCCTCCAACTGCTCTTAAACGCGAGTAAAACCAAATGCATGCTTTTCAACCGATCGCTGCCTGCACCCGCATGCCCGACTAGCATCACCACCCTGGATGGTTCCGACCTTGAATATGTGGACATCTATAAGTACCTAGGTGTCTGGCTAGACTGCAAACTCTCCTTCCAGACTCACATCAAACATCTCCAATCAAAAATCAAATCAAGAGTCGGCTTTCTATTCCGCAACAAAGCCTCCTTCACTCACGCTGCCAAGCTTACCCTAGTAAAACTGACTATCCTACCGATCCTCGACTTCGGTGATGTCATCTACAAAATGGCTTCCAACACTCTACTCAGCAAACTGGATGCAGTCTATCACAGTGCCATCCGTTTTGTCACTAAAGCACCTTATACCACCCACCACTGCGACTTGTATGCTCTAGTCGCCTGGCCCTCACTACATATGTCGCCAGACCCACTGGCTCCAGGTCATCTACAAGTCCATGCTAGGTAAAGCTCCGCCTTATCTCAGTTCACTGGTCACGATGGCAACACCCATCCGTAGCACGCGCTCCAGCAGGTGTATCTCACTGATCATCCCTAAAGCCAACACCTCATTTGGCCGCCTTTCGTTCCAGTACTCTGCTGCCTGTGACTGGAACGAATTGCAAAAATCGCTGAAGTTGGAGACTTTTATCTCCCTCACCAACTTCAAACATCAGCTATCCGAGCAGCTAACCGATCGCTGCAGCTGTACATAGTCTATAGGTAAATAGCTCACCCATTTTCACCTACCTCATTCCCATACTGTTTTTATACTGTTTTTATTTATTTACTTTCCTGCTCTTTTGCACACCAATATCTCTACCTGTACATGACCATCTGATCATTTATCACTCCAGTGTTAATCTGCAAAATTGTATTATTCGCCTACCTCCTCATGCCTTTTGCACACATTGTATATAGACTGCCCATTTTTTCTACTGTGTTATTGACTTGCTAATTGTTTACTCCATGTGTAACTCTGTGTTGTCTGTTCACACTGCTATGCTTTATCTTGGCCAGGTCGCAGTTGCAAATGAAAACTTGTTCTCAACTAGCCTACCTGGTTAAATAAAGGTGAAATAAAAAATAAATAAAAAAAGCACCGCCAGCATTCAAAAGTGACCAAAACATCAGCCAGGAAGAATAGGAACTGAGAAGTGGTCTGTGGTCACCACCTGCAGAACCACTCCTTTATTGGGGTTGTCTTGCTAATTGCCTATCATTTCCACCTGTTGTCTATTCCATTTACACAACAGCATGTGACATTTATTGTCAATCAGTGTTTCTTCCTAAGTGGACAGTTTGATTTCACAGAAGTGTGATTGACTTGGAGTTACATTGTGTTTTTTAAGTTCCCTTTATTTTTTTGAGCAGTGTATATATAATTTTAAATATATATATATATATATATTTCCAGAAAATATAGTACTTGTTTTTCTGTGTATATAGATACTTTTGTTACCTGTTTCCTCCAGCATCTTCACAAGGTCCTTCGCTGTTGTTCTGGGATTGATTTGCACTTTTCGCACCAAAGTACATTCATCTCTAGGAGACAGAACGTGTCTCCTTCCTGAGAGGTATGGCGGCTGTGTGGTCCCATGGTGCTTATACTTGCGTACTATTGTTTGTACAGATGAAGGTGGTACCTTCAGGCATTTGGAAATTGCTCCCAAGGATGAACCAGACTTGTGGAGGTCTACATTTTTTTTTTCTGAGGTCATGGCTGATTATTTTGTTGATTTGCCCATGATGTCAAGCAAAGAGGCACTGAGTTTGAAGGTAGGCCTTGAAATACATCCACAGGTACACCTCAAATTGACTGAAATTATGTAAATGATCCTAACAGAAGCTTCTAAAGCCATGACATAATTTTCTGGAATTTTCCAAGCTGTTTAAAGGCACAGCCAACTTAGTGTATGTAAACTTCTAGCCCCCTGGAATTCTGATACAGTGAATATTATTATTATAAATGAAATAATCTGTCTGCAAACAATTGTTGGAAAAATTACTTGTGTCATGCACAAAGTAGATGTCCTAACCGACTTGGCAAAACTATAGTTTGTTGACAAGAAATGTGTGCAGTATATATATATTTGAAAGAAAATAATATATTTTGTCCATTAAAATAACATAAAATTGATCAGAAATACAGTGTAGACATTGTTAATGTTGTAAATTACTATTGTAACTGGAAATGGCAGATTTTTTTATGGAATATCTACATAGGCATACAGAGGCCCATTATCAGCAACCATCACTACTGTGTTCCAATGGCACGTTGTGTTAGCTAATCCAAGTTTTTAATTTTAAAAGGCTAATTGATCATTAGAAAACTCTTTTGCAATTATGTTCGCACAGCTGAAAACTGGTGTTCTAATTTCAAGAAGCAATAAAACTGGCCTTCTTTAGACTAATTGAGTATCTGGAGCATCAGCATTTGTGGGTTCGATTACAGGCTCAAAATGGCCAGAAACAAATTACTTTATTCTGAAACTCATCAGTCTATTCTTGTACTGAGAAATGAAGCCTATTCCATGGGAGAAATTGCCAAGAAACTGAAGATCTCATACAATGCTGTGTACTACTCCCTTCACAGAACAGCGCAAACTGGCCCTAACCAGAATGGAAACAGGAGTGGGAGGCCCCGGTGCTCAACTGAGCAAGAGGACAAGTATATTAGAGTGTCTAGTTTGAGAAACAGACGCCTCACAAGTCCTCAACTGGCAGCTTCATTAAATAGTACCCGCAAAACACCCATCCCAACGTCAATAGTGAAGAGGCGACTCCAGGATGAGCAGAGTTGCAAAGAACAAGCCATATCTCAGACTGGCCAATAAAAATAAAAGATTAAGATGGGCAAAAGAACACAGACACTGGACAGAGGCACTCTGCCTCGAAGGCCAGCGTCCCGGAGTTGCCTCTTCACTGTTGAAGTTGAGACCAGTGTTTTGACTAAAGGGGGCACTGTTTTGAAGCTAGAGCGCCTTCATCGTGGCACTCTGTGAAACATATTTAGGAAGCTATAGAAATGCATTTGTTAATGTCTACATTTGTTTTTGCCACTTGTATTCTATTATAGACACCTTAATGAATACTTGTAAATTATATTTATGTGAGCTAAACATTTAAAAATGAAAAGATATATAAAAACATTTTCTTTGAAGTGTGATTTTGAGAAATTTCTAATGTTACTGTCCCCACTATAACAAAACAACTTAAATACATGTAATTGTGTCCTTGAAACATTTAATTGAAATACTGTAGAATTCCATTCATTCCTATGGAGGACTGCTCCCTCTGGGGAGTGAAAATATGGCCGACTGGTGGCTTCAAAGCCCAATACACAGCATCAGCAAACCAAGGTTTATATACATTATTGGTCCGTCCACACACGACATTGTCATTTGAAATCTTTGTGTGAATTCTACACACATAAAGTACAGACACCACCAAGTGGTGAATTTGAATCATGAAATGTAGGCCTACTTTTGCCCCAAGAGGGAGCGCTTTACACACAAATGTGTAATCCATGTTAAGAGTTTGGTAAATAAATTGTCTTTATCAGTTACTGGCTTGGGGTTTTGTGATACTTCATTGTGCCATTACATTATACCTCATGTAATGATTGCAGTGGAGCTACTGGAATATTGCATGAAACATCAAACAAATAAAACACAACAATAATCAAAGTAATTTGGGGCATTTCATGAGAAGGTCTGAGTCTCTAATGGAATACACCAGTATTATACATATATTTTCTCAAGTTACATGCCAATTGACAAACCTGTCACAAGGCATGATTCTGCATTTGAAGGTGCAGCCATCAAAACCTCCAATGCCAATTGATTAGCTGCAATAAATCCACTGACATTGCAAAATTAAGGCTAAAGGCCCATGGCTCAGGTTTGTGCAACATGAGTCACTGTCTTGGGACACAGTGATTGAAAAGCTAACTATTTGATGAGCCCCTAAAGTAGGACAAGTGAGGCTTCGTGCGGAGCAGCTTAAATGTGGATTGGGACACATTTGAAAAAAACAGAGCCGAGTTAAAATACTATAAGGGTATTTCAAATACTTTCAATTACATTTGAAAGTAAGAATTCAAAAAATGTAAAACTGAAAACACAAGTAGTTGAATATTGGAATGCATTTGTAAATACACTTGGAAAGTATTGGCATACTTGACAATACTCAAATAGACAGTGCATTTTCAAATAGAAATAAATACTTTTGGTCATTTGAATCCAGGTCTGTTTGGTATTTGATATAATGTATTTGGAAATAAGTATTTGAAATATGTTCAAATAGTAGTCTTTTTTATAGGATACTTCCGATAGAAGTAGTTGATTTCGGCCAGATTATTTGAGAATGCTCAAATACACAGAAAATAGGTATCTAAATAGCAAATAAAAAATATGTCCTACACATGTATTTGAACTCAGCTCTGGAGACAAACGCGATTCAAACTCAACAAAGACAAACACTACCAGGATGAAAATAATATGGTGTGTTAGAGAGGGTGAACTCAGTTGGGCTACCCCCCAAATTTGCTGTACTGGTGTTAGAAATGGGATTGCGCTGCTGGGAGACTGTTGAAAGTGTGTCACATCGGGATTGAGAAACCCCGGATGGCAGTGTGCAATTTCGGGCCGGGCCCAATGTAGGCGGAGTCAAACGCGTTTAACCCAAACGCTTCCCGTCACCCAAAGGCACAACGTCAACGAAAGCAAACCTTAATTGAGCCTAGCCAACATGGATAAAAATATAGATCATGGAAGTAAGTGAGACTGTCATTATGCATAATGTACTTTGTAATATTCATGTTATACCAGTGCAGTGGTATATTTTTATAATTACCAACAACCGCACTGATGTTAGCATAGCGTTAATTAGCACGTGAGCTAGCTAATTGCCCACAATGAAGGAAACCTACTCAGTTTACATGTACAGTTACGTAATTGATTTGATCGTGATTTTCTGTATGTATGCCTTGTGATTGGCTGCCTCTAAATGTGTAAGATTGATGCAAATCCCTTAGTTACACATAGTAAAGTTACATACAATAATTAAATCACCTGGTCCCAAAATACATGGCAAGTCAAGAAAAGTCATTCTAACTTGTTCACACTGCAAACTGAAGTTATATATGAAAAACTTCAAAACATGAATGACTTATGAAGAAAGCATACACATTGCTTTGAAACAGTGTCCAAGGAAATATTTTTGGCATGTGAGTGCATTGATGTGAGAAATGGTGTGTTTACAGTCGAAAATACATTTTCTGGTCCAGCAACACACATGCATGTTGTGAAAAATACTTTGGCTAATTCAGTTCCAACTGTGTTCAAAACTGTTATGCATGCTGAAGTATAAAAAGCTGTTGAATTGTTATTTTTCTTTACTTTTTTTATGATCTGTTATCATAACTATCAAACTTAACAACCTACTCTTTCTTAATTTACAGTATGCTCTGTACATTGCAATGGAAGCACAGTGTGATTTCACTGAGGTATGTATGAATTATGAAATTCTCATCACTAGTGTATATAATGTTTTTTTGGGATACTCATCCAATTGTGATTTTCTTTTTCAAAGGAAAACATGCAGCAAATTAGGCGGCGGTGGTGCCTAGTTCTCCTGCAGAACTTTCCCATGCCGTAAGTCTTGAACATTATACAAACTCTTCATTTGCATCCTTAAAATCACTTGGTTCACTGTAGGCAGACTGACCTGAGTACATGTTCATATTGAATGCATGTCATTCACTCACTAAGGTCTGAAGAAGAGAGGTTGAAAGATCGAAAAAAGGTGGCGAAAACAAAACACACTACAGGGAGGTGTGACATGTGATATATTTCAGGAGGATGTAGAAGACGCGGAAGACGGGGAAGACCGCATTACAATCCTTAAAGAACTACGGTTGTATGATGGCCTGGATGAAGAGAAATATTCTCCTCACGGAACCATTCATGTTACAGAGAGATTATGAGATGTTCTATGTAGAGGCATTTGACAACAAGAACATTACTGTCTTTGCCTCTTTTGAGGAGCAGGAGTGAAGCCATTTTTGAGGAGTAGTCAAACCTTGTTTTTGTCTGCTGTTTCAATTGTTAATTGTGTTATGTTGTTTAGGAAAGATGACATAGAAGTCACTCGAGTCTCTGATCTCTGTACTGGAGCTGGTATAACTTAATGTACAAAGCACCTTCAGCTATTCAGTATGTCTACTATATAGTTTAGTCTGTCTCCATTCTCATTGGGAAAGTAAATAGCATTATAAATCAGGGTAGGTAGTAACTGTATGTGTGTGTGTATGCTCAATTAAATAATATAAAGTTAACATTTATCAACACAATTTTAACAGTACATGACATAAGTCTGTACACTGCAACAATATCAGTAGCTTGTCTAAAGTATAGCATGAAGCAAAAAGTGTTACAACACATCTAGTACCACTTTGTATAATTATTTCTTACAGTTTAAAAAATGAAATACGTTTGTATTCAATGCGTGCCTTGTGCAAACTTGCGTGTTTGTATTCAGTGTGTGACTCAAACCTCAGCTGGACTGAAAAAGGTGGGCGGGGTCAAACGTTTGACTCCGACCACATTGAGACCGGCCCTGAATTGCACACTGCAGTCAGGTGTACTTGTCAGGACTTGCACTTTCCAAAGGAAGGGACAGAGATTTGCAAAATTTCTGTATTTGAAATAAGAATTTCAATTCTGAGTATTTTGTCATTTGTAGTACACTGGGCTGAACTAAACTCAAATGTATTTTGTAACAAGATACTTTAGAGAGCTGTAGGAATATGTGAATTTATACTTTCAAAATAAATACTTTTCTATACAATTTATTTTTAGTGGTTCACAACTGGCCCCCTCTCACTCTGCATTGGTATCAGAATGTCTTGGCACTATGGTGTGATAAGAGCATCTACTAAATGACCTATAATTGTATATATAAAAATTGACAATTGCAAAGTATTTCAGGCCCTGTGTGTAGCTAACTGACCCTCTGCCAATTCATTGCCATTTACTCGTTGTCTCACCCGTTGTCTTAGCTCTCCCAATCAACACCTGTGATTGCTCTATACCTTTCTCAGTATGCCTTGTATACTGTTGTTTAGGGCAGCTCTCATTGTTTTATTTTACTGCGGAGCCCCTAGTCCTGCTCAACATGCCTCAGATAGCCCCCTTGTCCCACCCCCCACACATGCGGAGCCCACACTTAGCTTAACTGGCACCTCTAGAGATGAGATGCAACCTCTCATCGTCACTCAATGCCTAGGGTTTACCCCCATTGTACTTGCACCCTACCATACCCTTGTCTGTACACTATGCCCTGAATCTATCCTACCACGCCCAGAAATCTGCTCCTTTTATTCTCTGTTCCCAAAGCACTAGACGACCAGTTATTTTTGCCTTTAGCTGTATCCTTATCCTACTCCTCCTCTGATGAACCCAGGCTCTGTGTGTCCCCAGGCACTCTCATTTGTTGACTTCTGCAACTGTAAAAGCCTTGGGTTCATGAATGTTAACATCAGAAGCCTCCTCCCTAAGTTTGCTTTATTCACTGCTTTAGCACACTCCACCAACCCTGATGTCCAAGCTGTGTCTGAATCCTGGCTTAGGAAGGCCCCCAAAAATTATGTTATGGGTCCGCGGTCAAACGACCACCCCTCATCACTGTCAAACGCTCCCTAAAATACTTTAGTGAGCAGGCCTTTCTAATCCACCTGGCCCAGGTATCCTGGAAGGATATTGACCTCATCCTGTCAGCAGAGGATGCCTGGTTGTTATTTAAAAGTGCTTTCCTCACCCTCTTAAATAAGCATGGCCCATTCAAAAAATGTAGAACTAAGAACCGATATAGCCCTTGGTTCACTCCACACTTGACCGCTCTTGACCAGCATAAAAACACACTGTGGCGTACTGCACTAGCTTCGTAAAGTCTCCACTATATGCAACTTTTCAGGGAAGTCAGGAACCAATACACACAGTTAGGAAAGCAAAGGTAAGCATTTTCAAACAGAAATTTGCATCCTGCAGCACTAATTCCAAAAAGTTTTGAGACATTGTAAAGTCCATGGAGAATAAGAGCACCTCCCCTCAGCTGCCCACTACACTGAGACTAGGAAACACTGTCACCACTGATAAATCCACGACAATCAATCATTTCAATAGGCATTTCTTTGCAGGTGGCCATGCTTTCCATCTGGCTACCCCATCCCTGGCCAACAGCTCAGCCCCCCCCACTTCTCCTTCACCCAAATCCAGACAGCTGATGTTCTGAAAGAGCTGCAAAATCTGGACCCCTACAAATCAGCTGGGCTAGACAATCTGGACCCTCTCTTCCTAAAATTATCCACCGCCATTGTTGCAACCCCTATTACTAGTCTTTTCACCCTCTCTTTTGTATCGTCTGAGATTCCTAAAGATTGGAAAGCGGCGCGGTCATCCTCCTCTTCAAAAGGGGAAGACACTCTAGACCCAAACTGTTATAGACCTATATCCATCCTGCCCTGCCTTTCTAAAGTCTTCGAAAGCCAAATGAACAAACAGATCACAGACTATTTCGAATCCCACCTTCTTCGCTATGCAATCTGGTTTCTGAGCTGGTCACGGGTGCACCTCAGCCACTCTCAAGGCTTTCAACTCTGTCAATCACCATATTCTTATCGGCAGACTCAATAGCCTTGGTTTCTCAAATGACTGCCTCGCCTGGTACACCAACTACTTCTCAGATTGAGTTCAGTGTGTCAAATCGGAGGGCCTGTTGTCCGGACCTCTGGCAGTCTCTATGGGGGTGCCACAGGGTTCAATTCCTGGGCAGACTCTTTTCTCTGTATATATCAATGATGTCGCTCTTGCTGCGGGTGATTCTTTGATCCACCTCTACGCAGATGACACCATTCTGTATACATCTGGTCCCTCTTTGGACACTGTGTTAACAAACCTCCAAATGAGCCTCAATGCCATACAACACTACTCCTGTGGCCTCCAACTGCTCTTAAATGCTAGTAAAACTAAATGCATGCTCTTCAACCGATCACTTCCCACACCCGCCCGCCTGACCAGCGTCACTACTCTGGACGGTTCTGACTTAGAATATGTGGACAACTTAGGTATTTAGGTAAATAGCTAGACTGTAAACTCTCCTTCCAGACTCACATTAAGCATCTCCAATCCAAAATTAATCTAGAATCGGCTTCCTATTTCACAACAAAGCCTCCTTCACTCATGCTGCCAAACATACCCTCGTCCTACCGATCCTTGATTTCGATGATGTCATTTACAAAATAGCCTCCAACACTCTACTCAGCAAATTGGATGCAGTCTATCTTCAAGCGTCAGCTGTCAGAGCAGCTTTCCGATCGCTGCAGTTATACACAGCCCATCTGTAAATAGCCCATCCAACCAACTACCTATCTCATCCCCATATTTGTTTTTGTTTTACTGCTCTTTTGCACACCAGTATTTCTACTTGCACATCCTCATCTGCACATATATCACTTCAGTGTAAATTGCTAAATTGTAATTACTTTGCCACTATTGGCCTATTTTTTGCCTTACCTCCTTACTTCATTTGCACACACTGTATACATATTTTCTATTGTGTTGTTGACTGTACGTTTGTTTGTTCCATGTGTAACTCTGTTGTTTTTGTCGCACTGTTTTGCTTTATCTTGGCCAGGTGACAGTTGTAAATGAGAACTTGTTCTCAACTGGCCCAATAAATAAATAAAAAAATGCTGAGTATTATTCTCATTGACTTCTGCCTGACATCAATAATAATACCCAGTGTTGCTTGCAGTTCATTTTGGTATGTTCATTTTCATATATACACTTACATTTTGGTCATTTAGCACACACTCTTATCCGGAGTTATTTACAGCCAGTGAATTCAACTAAGGTAGATAAACGTCAACATATAACAGTTATATCAAGTAAAACGTTTCTGTATCCATTACTGAGAATGTTGTTGCTCTTCGGGCCAGCTAGTTATTAAAAATGTAGGTTATTTCTATATCTTAAAATACATGTATTTTAATTAAATACAAATATTTTTGTAGTTAATTTTGATACATTGATCTTTATTGTATTGTATAATTATATTTTGTTATTTTTGTCCATCCCTGGGAAGTTAGTAGTTTAAGTGTTCGACTGACAGTCGCATGGACCCAAATTCCAATTCACTGCAACACCAAACCTTTAAAATCAGACTCCCAGATAATACTGTTTTTCACACGTTGCTATGTCAGAGAAAGAGTATGGAGAACCTGAGCCTATTTGTCCCTAAATAATATATCGTGGACAGATTGCGTAAATGTAAATAAAACATACATTTAATCGAGCAAAATTTAGTCTGGGTTAAACGAGATTACGTCCTAACAGTAGCAAATTAATCCATGTTCTCTGGGCAGTAGGGCAGAAGAACTACATATCCCAGAAGGCAATAGAGAAACATTGTCCTTCTCCAAGTAACTACTGTAGCTAGCTAGGTACTCTCGAACTGTGTTTGTTTTAAGAGAGTGCTGCTAAACTGTAACATTCCAAATGTTGATCCCCTCGAGTGATGGTAATAGCTTTTTTTTCTAGCATTCATTGAAGACTGAGGAGCGTAGCGACAGACATCTTTATTATGTATCACAACTGTGATTGACAGCGAGCGAGTTTGTTTTGCTAGCTAACTAGCCATCTCTTCCGTGGAATCTCGGATAAACCAGCAGTAACTCGCTAGTTTATGTAGCACCTGTGGAAAAGGTTACTCGAGGGAGCTAATGACAACACCGGCTTGGGTAATGGGTCTGCTGTCTTGAAGCATTAACTTGGAATACGATGCCTGGCTTGCTGGCTAGTAGGATAGGAACTGGATAGGAAGGTAAGTAAGGCTACTAGTACGGGAGCTAGCTAACGTTAACTATCTCACATCACTGAGACACTGCTAGCTAGGGCTGGAAAGAAGTTGGCATGTTCGATAGCTAACGTTAGCTAAGACAGTCGTTTGCTAGAGGACACTGGTTATCAAACTAGCTATTTACCGTTCGAAGTTTGTCATGCCATATTTTGTTTGTGTGGACAGCGACAATGTGATGCAGTGATTTTGCTACGGAATTCCCCACGGCAGTAACGTTGCCCGCTTGCACTGCGATATCGCTTGCACAATCGGCCCTTTAAATTAACAGTGGACTTTTTGGACTGTTGGTGTCTGAAATCCATGACACGGGGCACAACCTATACGTCAAGTAAACAAACATTAGTGATACTGATGCAAATAATTGAACAGTGGAAATCTGAATAAGTGAGACCATAAGAGAATTCACTGAAACGGAGCAGCAAATCACATTGACGCTCACCGATGCGCCCTTGTCCAATAACTTGCAATGGCAATTACAACTTGAAGACTGGGACCATTTGCATACCATATTCGGTTGGCAGTTCAAAAGGTGGTAGCAGTAAAGAGAAGAGCGTTCTCCCCATTGTGCCTAATTTCAGACTCAAATACCTACTGCAATGGAGGTGGTAGGTGGGGGAAATGTGCAGAAAGTCACTCCTTTAGCTAGAGAATTATCCCGACTCTTCAACAGCTACAATAAACACTCCATACAACTGAAAAAGAATCTGAAGGAGACCAACGCATTTTTCCGGGAAATAAAACGCAACTACAGTAACGCCTGCGCATCGGCCGCCAGCTCGGAGGCAGCTGCTCTGGAGGCAGGTAAGAATGTAAACCTGTTCACATTTGTTACCAATAATTACCGCTTTTCTCGGCATCATCACAACAGAATGTTCAGTAAAACTTCCACATTCCTCAGAAAGCGGCATGCTTATCCAAACATGCATATATAACTAGACCATATTAAGTGATTCGGTTGTCACATCATGTCACACACACTTTAGTACTTCAAGTTACTTTTATCCAAGTAGCTACAGTACTTATATTATAATATGCCTGTTACTGAAGGACCCCGTCTGATTATTTTAAATTATACAGACTTGGCCTTCATTGAGAGCCACCACTCACAAGTTTTGTAATGTGCTTATTGGTTCCAGTGTGAAACCCTATTAACTTTGGACAAGCCCCATAAACATAGACAACAAGCAGAGGAATGTCAGTCATTCTAGAATGAGTTTGAGTGGGAACTCTTCCGATTGTGGTCATTCAAGGTGGACTGAATTAGGTACAGCAGACTCTGCACATCCCATAATGTTCCAATTAGGAATGTGCACAAGTGCTGCTGACCGTCAGGCAATTCCTAAAAGGGCCCACATGTTTCTGACCTGTACCCAATTCATATACGGTGGTGGGATGCCATATACTGGTGGATATTGTTAAAAGTTTAACTGTTATCTGAATGGAAGTAATGAGGAAGGGTAAATGGCCTAGGGTCTGCCTATTCCCCCACTGGAAAAAACAACTGTTGGCCGGACAGAGATTTCTTTGGCAACACGTCGACTGTAGAAAATGTGTTAAATAGGATTTAGAGGGAAAATTAACAGATTAGGGCCAGTCTATCTCAACAGTATGACCTGACAAAGGGCACCCAGTATGCTGAGATTCCCGCTTAAGAAATAACTGAGGCAAAAGGAAACATGTACTGATGATAAATAACATAGTAGGCTACATATCCATTTGCTGTAAGCCATCCTAATTTCATAATTTTAAACTCTGCACTCGTCACTGCACTAGTTAATTTGGGGATAGCCTGACCTTGAAATGTGTGCTGGCTGATGAGCAGGGTGTGAGTGTGATTCTCAAGTTCCTGTCTAGGAGATGTGAGTTCTTTTGAGCCTCTGTCTAATAGGGCTGTCATTCAAGCCCACCTACCTGTCCACTAAGGTATGTTTGTGGGTTTAGTGTCGCCACTAAACCCATTTACATTTACACACACATTTACCAAGAATGTTTCAACATCCTCAATCTAGTGCATCTAGAATGTCAAATTTAATGTGAAAAGCAAATCTATCCTTTCCATCAAGTAGGGCTATAAATATCTCTTTCAGTCTAACAACAAACCACAGAGAGGTTGCCATGCCAGATGACGTGTTTCAAGCTCTAGTAACATGCTACAAAATGTGACCAGTCATCACTGAATGGAAAGTGCAGCTGTTTAATCTAATTCCAAGTGGATGTTTTTATTAAGCCTATAGGCCTATTTTTATACAAAACCTTATGAACTCAGTCACCTCCTTTAGAATCAGACACACACACACACACACACACACGGCTGGTCTTTTTGGCCTCAACTAAAAACCTTATGAATGCCATAGTTGTGATAAAATGAGCTTCCACCTCCTTAAGCAAGGCGTCTTAAGTGAACTTGAATAAAATACCTAATTAGATGTAGAAAACAGTACAGTAGGTATTTAAATATATATATATATATTTTCTACTGTGGTTCAATCATCCATTGGATTATAAGGCCTACTGCGTGCAAAATGTTTTAGGCCAAACACCATGCAGAGTAATACCAGATCAACAGCTGCAGAGGAAACCGTGTCGGGTTGGAGAAAGAGGGAGTGAATATAAGGGGTGGGGAGGGAAAGAGAGAAACAGAGTAGAGAAGTCCATTGCTGGCATTGTCTTTGTCTGTTGTATAACTGCTTTAGAACGCGACTCTGCATCATGGAGGATTATGACCATTTCCTGTGATTCATTTAGGTTGAAGATGACAAAGGTTAAAACAACGGGATTCTAATATCCCATAACTCTTCGCAACAATGGGGAAGATATATAAACAATGGGACTAGCAATTCGAGTGAAAAGTACTAAAGGGAATGTTAGCAGTACAGAAAGTTCGCCATCAAAGTGGAAAATAAACACAATTATAGTGCATTTCAGCTTACTCAGCAAATGCATAGTATAACTGTTTTATTGTCATTCTAATCATTTAAACATTTTTCAAATGATCTACACCCACTTTATTACTTGATTTCCCGACCGCTGGTCATGTTTTCTATGCTAATCCTGTAGAATCAGCAACGGCGCTGGTTTAATTATAAAAAATGTATATATTTATTGAACGCTCCAGCATGGACTTATTACGTTGTCTTAACCTGTATGTGCATTTGGAAAGTATTCAGACCCCTTTACTTTTTCTAAATTTTGTTATGTTACAGCCTTATTCTAAAATGTATTAAATTGTTTTCCCCCCTCATCATTCTACACACAATACCCCATAATGACAAAGCAAAAACAGGTTTTTAGAAATGTTTTTCAATTTATACAAAATTAAAAACTGAAATCACATTTACATAGTTATTCAGACTAGAGGTCGACCGATTAATCGGAATGGCCGATTTAATTGAATAAACAATCTGTATTTTTGGGCGCCGATTTTATAAAACCTTTTTTTTTAAATAACTTTTATTTAACCAGGCAAGTCAGCTAAGAACACATTCTTATTTTCAATGACGGCCTAGGAACGGTGGGTTAACTGCCTTGTTCAGGGGCAGAACGACAGATTTTCACCTTGTCAGCTCGGGGGATCCATCCTTGCAACATTACAGTTAACTCGTCCAACGCTCTAACCACCTGCCTCTCATTGCACTCCACGAGGAGCCTGCCTGTTACGCGAATACAGTAGAAGCCAAGGTAAGTTGCTAGCTAGCATTAAACTTATAAAAAACAATCAATCATAATCACTAGTTATCACACATGGTTGATGATATTACTAGTTTATCTAGCGTGTCCAGCTTGGCATATAATTGATGCAACGCTGGGGGATGATTTAACAAAAGCGCATTTGCGAAAAAAGCACAATCGTTGGACGACTGTACCTAACCATAAACAAATGCCTTTCTTAAAATCAATACACAGAAGTATATATTTTAAACCTGCATATTTGGCTAAAAGAAATCCAGGTTAGCAGGCAATATTAACCAGGTGAAATTGTGTCACTTCTCTTGCGTTCATTGCACGCAGTGTCAGGGTATATGCAACAGTCTGGGCAGCCTGGCTCATTGCGTTCTAATTTGCCAGAATTTTACGTAATTATGACATGGCATTAAAGGTTGTGCAATGTAACAAGTATATTTAGACTTAGGGATGCCAACCTTTAGATAAAATACAGAACGGTTCCATGTTTCACTGAAATAATAAATGTTTTGTTTCTGGATTCGACCATATTAATGACCAAAGTCTCGTATTTCTGTGTGTTATCATGTTATAATTAAGTCTATGATTTGATAGAGCAGTCTGACTGAGCGTTGGTAGGCAGCAGCAGGCTCGTAAGAATTAATTCAAACAGCACTTTCGTGCGTTTTGCCAGCAGCTCTTCGCAAGCACAGCGCTATTTATGACTTCAAGCCTATCAGCCTAATGGCTGGTGTAACCAATGTGAAATTGCTAGCTAGTTAGCGTGGTGCACGCTAATAGCGTTTCAAACTTCACTTGCTCTGAGACTTGGAGTAGTTATTCCCCTTGCTCTGCAAGGGCCACGGCTTTTGTGGAGCGATGGGTAACGCTGCTTCGAGTGTGGCTGTTGTTGATGTGTTCCTGGTTTGAGCCCAGGTAGTGGTGAGGAGAGGGACGGAAGCTATACTTGTTACACTGGCAATACTAAAGTGCCTATAAGAACATCCAGTAGACAAAGGTATATGAACTACAAATGGTATAGAGAGAAATAGTCCTATAAATACTATATTAACTACAACCTAAAACCTCTTACCTTGGAATATGGAAGTCTCATGTTAAAAGGAACCACCAACTTTCATATGTTCTCATGTTCTGAGCAAGGAACTCAAACGTTAGCTTTTTTACATGGCACATATTGCACTTTTACTTCTCCAACACTTTGTTTTTGCATTATTTAAACCAAATTGAGCATGTTTCATTATTTATTTGAGGCTAAATGGATTGTTATTGATGTATTATATTAAGTTAAAATAAGTGTTCATTCAGTATTGTTGTAATTGTCATTATTACAAATAAAAATAAAAAATTGGCCGATTAATCGGTATCAGCTTTTTTTTTGGGGCCTCCAATAATCGGTATAGGCGTTGAAAAATCACAATAGGTCGACCTCTAATTCAGACCCTTTGCTATGAGACTTGAAATTGAGCTCAGGTGAATCCTGTTTCCATTGATCATCCTTGAGATGTTTCTACAACTTGGAGTCCACCTGTGGTAAAATTCAATTGATTGAACATAATTTGGAAAGGCACACACCTGTCTATATAAGGTCCCGCAGTTGACAGCGCATGTCAGAGCAAAAACCTACCAATGTGATCGAAGAAATTGTCTGTAGAGCTCCAAGACAGGATTGTGTCGAGGCACAGACCTGGGGAAAAGTACCAAAACATTTCTGCAGCATTGAAGGTCCCCAAGAACAGTGGCCTCCATCATTCTTAAATGGAAGAAGGTTGGAACCACCAATACTTTCCTGGAGCTGGCTGCCTGGCCAAACTGAGCAATCGGGGGAGAAGGGCCTAAGTCAGGGAGGTGACCAAGAACCCGATGGTAACTCTGACACAGTTCCTCTGTGGAGATGGGAGAACCTCCCAGAAGGACAACCATCTCTGCAGCACTCCACCAATCAGGCCTTTATGGTAGAGTGGCCAGACGGAAGCCACTCCTCAGTAAAAAGCACATGACAGCCCGCTTGGAGTTTGCAAAAAGATACCTAAAGACTCTCAGACCATGAGAAACAACATTCTCTAGTCTGATGAAACCAAGATTGAACTCTTTGGCCTGAATTGCAAGCATCATGTCTGGAGGAAACCTGGCACCATCCATACTGTGAAGCATGGTGGTGGCAGCATCATGCTGTGGGGATGTTTTTCAGCGGCAGGGACTGGGAGACTAGTCGGGATCGAGGGAAAGATGAACGGAGCAAAGTACAGAGAGATCCTTGATGAAAACCTGCTCCAGAGCGCTCAGGACCTCAGACTGGGGTGAGGGATCATCTTCCAACAGGACAATGACCCTAAGTTCACAGCCAAGACAACGCAGGAGGGGCTTCAGGACAAGTCTGTGAATGTCCTTGAGTGGCCCAGTCAGAGCCTGTACTTGAACCCAATATAACCTCTCTGGAGAGACCTGAAAATAGCTGTGCTGGAATGCTCCTCATCCAACATGACAGAGCTCGAGAGGATCTGCAGAGAAGAATGGGAGAAACTCCCCAAATACAGGTGTGTCAAGCTTGTAGCATCATACCCAAGAACACTCCAGGCTGTAATAGCTGCTTAAAGTGCTTCAACAAAGTACTGAGTAAAGGGTCTGAATACTTATGTAAATGAAAACATTTCTTAACCTGTTTTTGCTTTTGGGCTATTGTGTGTAGATTGAGGGGGGAAACTATTTCATCATTTTTCAAATAAGGTTGCAACGTAACAAAGTGGAAAAAGTCAAGGAGTCTGAATACTTTCCGAACGCACTGTATTTTCCACCTAATGATGAACCAGGATGTATGGGTTGCCACAGAGATGGGTCAGGAGATAACAGACAAGGGCTTAAGGAGGGGCTTTGAAGTAAACACAATAGATTCTCCCTCTGACCTTTCCTATGCCAGAAGTGCAGAGACAAAGAGATGCAAGACACCAGTTCACAACCGGTTCCGTTATTTCTCTATTGCAAGCCAATCCTCTATTGCAAGCCAATTCCTTACCCCTCAGAAGGGAGAGGGACAACAACTCAAGCCCTCCCCCCACCATTACTGTTCCCTGTTTGGAATTGTTAGGTTAGATTACTCTTTGGTTATAACTGCATTGTCGGAACTAGAAGCACAAGCATTTCGCTACACTCGCATTAACATCTGCTAACCATGTGTATGTGACAAATAAAATTTGATTTGATTCCCTTCTATACACCCATATGTTGTTGTCCCTTCTCTTAGGCCAGCTGAGCTGCATCTCCTTCCCCCGGCATGAGGAGGAGTTCCTGCAAAGCAACGTGGGCAGCGTCCTCTACATCGTGGTACTTGGTCAGGACTGTGCCGCACGCTACCAGCTGCTCAACTGCCTGCTGGGGGAGCGGCTCTTGCCCCTGGGGCCTGAGGCGGGCGAGGCCTGCGATGGCGTCCAGGGCACCTCCTGCAAGAGGAGAAAGCTGTGCTTCACCCACGGGCGCCAGACGCGACTCAGCCTGGCGCTGCCCGGCCAGTATGAGCTGGTGCACCAGCTGGCGGCCCACTGTGGGCGCTGGGATACGGTTCCCCGGGAGGACCTGGAGATCCAGGAGGAGTGTGAAGACCCCGCCCACAGGCTGGCTGAGCTGGAGATCACCCTGCACCACCCTCTGCTACAGGTACACCTACATTTGCAAATGCGAGGAGGATTCCGGTGGTGGTAGTCTTTTTTAATGTATTTGCAATGTAAGCCTACAGGAGAAATGGTCAAAGGTCCTTTTTACTCTTTGGTATGCTCATTGACGTTACAGTATTGATTTGATAAATGCCTGATTCGTTGGCTCTCATGAGAGTGAGTCTTTTGAGTTTTTGGCTTTGATTGATGATACTGTCATCTCACTGATGATATGTTAGTTCTCCCTCTTATGGGAACTAGAATGGCAGGCTTGTTTTTCATCGTCCTCTCCAGGCTGGTAACATTAATAGCACACAAAGGTTACTGCACAGAGTAGATCAGTCCCCATGTTAGTCTGAGCTTTCCCTCTGGTACCAGAGGTTACTTACAGAATACTAGTGGACTCCTCTACCAGGTGGACAGACACAGCCCATCTTGCTCGGCTGACTACCATGCCTTGGTGTGTGGATTGCACTGTGCTTGCTTGTTGTCACGTGCGGGTTGAGAAAAGTGGTGCTTAATCCTTCAAACAAAGGCCTCGCTTAGCTGGTCGCCATGGAAGCCAGGCTCCAGACAGCGCTGAGACGTATGCGTTAGCTAGGCCCTGCCTGCACTGCCTTTTTGGCCACTCGGCCCCCTGCCCACCCTCACCTTATGTAATGGCCCTGGTCTGGTGCGATTCACATGACCGGGGCACATAAGGAAAACACTTCCAAAGTTAAACCCTTCACTGCGATGAGGAAGTTGCCATGGTTACGACTGGATCCTTCCAGCAGGGCACTGCTTATTAGCCCATGTCATAATTTGCTGTCTTTTTTCCCCCCTGTGTTTTGCTAAATTCATTATGATCGCAAGCTTCTTATTTGGAGAAGAAAAAGCTGATATCAGGTTGCCCTGCCCTTAGGTTTTGTCTCTTTTGTGTTAAATTGGCGAGGCAGGATTCTGAGTATAAATGGAGTAGTGATGGAGCCAGTGTAAGTCAATATGTGATGACCTATGTGATTACTCACACATGAAATCAATCTTATGAAGTGGAATGCTCCCTTACCCATCTTATTTTTCCTGTTCTGTTTTCAGATAGGCTAAACAGGGTGCTATTGTTTACTCAATGATTAACGACACTTTACCTGAGAAGCTGTACAATTCTGGCTTGTATGTAATGTTTCTGACGCTTGTCAACCTGATTCATCTTGTCATGATAATGCAAACGCATGTGCCAGGTTGGGTAGGCTAGGCTGTGGTGTATTTAATAATGTAGTCAGAGCAGTAGTTCAAAGAGTTGCAGCTAGCTGCTGCTGTTTCCTCTGGGGGGCTAGAGGCTGGCAGGCAGGGAAGCAGCTCTCAGCCTACTGTGACATTCACACAGCCATGGCAGAATCAGAGCGCCCTGTTTTGAGAGGCCAGGAGATAAAAGGACTCGTTAATTACCCTCCTCTGGGCTCCCCACCCCACTCTCCCCAGGTTAGCCACACAGTGACACACATGACTGGGATAGTGCTAACCTATGTATGGATGCATTTCTCAGATAACCTTCCAGACATAAGTCTGCCACAAGTTCATATAGCCTAGATGTGTTTCTATATCTAAAGAATGTTTTCGACTGAGAATAAAAAATTATTGCTTACATATGCAGATTGTGGGTTGCAACTGTCCATTATTGTCTGATATAGGGGTTAATCCATTTGAATTCAATCACTTTTTGACAGCCTCCCTTAATAATAATAATAATAATAATACTTTTGAGGGGTGCTTATATTTGTCCTGTTGCTGGAATGTTTTTTTGTTGCCATATCCCAACTACACCTGAAACACCCGCAGGGAGTGGGGTCACAGCCAGGGTCGCCATTGTGGAGCAATTGGGGTTAAGTGCCTTGCGCAAGGGTACTGCAACAGATATTTTTTCTCCTTGTTGGTTCCGGTGTTTGAACCAGCAACCTTTTTGATTCAAACACAACTTTCCATACATGTTTGCAAGAGGTGGTCAGAAAGTGACTTTTTGGACTTTGGATAAAGGTGCTCAAAGTTGACCCATTTTGCATACCCATCATACCAGGAGACATATATGTCTTCATCACTGGAAAAGATAAACGGTTGAGTTTTATATAATTTAAAATCTTACAAACAGGGTTGTCAAACTATTTTATAATTTTTATAATTTTATTGTCATCTAAACACGTGTAAACTCCGGTTTTACACGTTGTAGCTACTTTACATTATGAGTTTATTTGTTTTACCTGCCATTGGTTGAGGCACAACATGCTCTGGAATACAGGGTGGGGGTCATTTAAATCACAGAAATAGGTCCATTCTATGAATTCTATCCCATTAGACCACTGCAATTTAGCTGGCACACTTGAAATACACATTGTATTGACATGGCTGCCAGTCCACCCACGTCAAATGTTAACTTAAATGGTCATGTCTATTCTATGATCTATATTTTCTATGATTTCAATAGGTTTCTTATGGAGATTTGACAGTATAATTTAAAACAACAGATATTCCCATTCAAGTCAACATTCTCTGATGTGTGGACCTCCAACCATCTTTGTGATACAAAAGTTGAAATTTCAATGTTGTTCCCATTAGAATATGTTTATCAGCCAAAACATGACATCCACCCTGTATTCCAGAGCATTTTGCATCTGAACCGATGGCGGGCACAACACAACCTCCGATGACGGAAAATATGGGTATGAGAATATAAAAACATCTGAGTTCACGTGTTTGTAGATGGTTGACGTTAAAGGTTAGAAAATGTTATGTTTTATTAACACATTTTTCAAGTAATTATAAAATAGTTTGACAGGGCTGTTTGTAAGCTTTTAAATTATATCCATCTTAACTGTTTATCTTTTCCAGTGTTGACGATACGGATGTCTCGTATGCAAAATAGGTCAACTTTTTGCACCTTTATCTCTTTAATGTTTTGGCATTCAGGTCCAAAAAGTCACTTTCTGACCACTTCTACACTGGGGAAGTGTAAATCAAAAGGGGTGCTGTCAAAAAGTGATTGAATTCAAATGGATTTACCCATAAGGGTGATCAAATAGTCTTCAAAATATCCCGTAGATATTCAGCAGTTGGACTACATTTGGAAATTGACTGCATTATGGCAATTGAAACATTCTATTTATTTTGATTGGTTGTGAAGAAATGTTTGCAGGCTATCTTTGTTCTGAAGAGACTGCTCAGTTGGCCAACGCTGTTGTTTCTTGGAGATGGGACTGACTGTCTCTTTTGTGTGGCTGTGTTAGTCATTTCTCTCTCTCTCTCTCTCTCTCTCTCTCTCTCTCTCTCTCTCTCTCGCTGTTTTACAGTCTGCCCCCCACCCTCCATTTCTCTTCCTCTTTCCCTCGCACGCCCTCTCGTTCTATTTCTGTGGCTGTTACTGTGTAATTCATCAAACGTGGACTGAAAATGTTTTCTTGCTTGGTTTTCTATTGCCCTCCCATACCCTTTCCCATGACCAGACAGGTCTGTGTTTGTGTTTATGGGGGATGGCACTGGCAGCACATACTGCGTCTGAGTTTGGTCCCAGTTAGAAAAACAATAATGTGACTGGTAGTATGTATGTGTATGTGGGGGGGGGGGCAATGAGGATTGGAGAAATATTGTGTACTACCCTGCATGTTTACTCAACCTAGGAATCTTAAAATAACAGTACAAAAACAAGTGTAAGGACATTTCTCATGCAAGAAAATTATACTTTTGTTGATACAGGTAACTGCCAAAATAAAGGAAACACTTGAGTAAATGAGGGTTCTGGTTGCTCTTGTATGGTGTGGGATTCATTTTCCTACCATGGTTTAGGTCCATTCAACCTTACCCTTAGAGGGTCAGGTAAACACCAATAAATACACAGCCATTCAGAGTGGTCACTTTCAACCTATGGTGAATAATTTCTATCCTGATGGGAGTGGTCTCTTCCAGGATGACATTGCCCCCATCCACAGGGCACGAGTCATCACTGAATGGTTAGATGAGCATGAAAATGATGTAAACCATATGCCATGGCCGTCTCAGTCACCAGATCTCAACCACATTGAACACCTATAAGAATTCTGGAGTGGCTCCTGAGACAGTTGTTCACCACCATCAACAAAACACCAAATTATGGAATTTCTCGTGGAAGAATGGTATCACATCCCTACAATAGAGGTCCAGACACTTGTAGAATGTATACCAAGGTGCATTGAATCTGTTCTGGCGGCTTGTGGTGGCCCAACGCCCTACGAACACATGTTGTGTGGTCCTTCTGTAGCTCAGTTGGTAGAGCATGGCGCTTGTAACGCCAGGGTAGTGGGTTCGATTCCCGGGACCACCCATACGTAGAATGTATGCACACATGACTGTAATTTGGGTTGCTTTGGATAAAAGTGTCTGCTAAATGGCATATATTATTATTATTTAGGCATTTTTCATGATTATACAGACAGAACAGGTAGAGGGCAAAACGTAGTACACACGGATCCCTATCAAATCCAACCCCCCTCATGCTTTAACAGAGCCCAACTCCAAAACCAGACTTAAAGCAGGCATGATATACAGTGAGTAATATAATCTAATAGTTAAAAAAAATAACAAAGATATTATAAAACAAAGACTAAAAATAGTGATACAAATTCTAATTTGGGTTGGTTTATGGACTTGTGAAATTAGCTGGGTCCAAGTCTTCAACAAAAGATGGGAAAGGTTGTCAGATATTATAAAATGTAATTGCAGATCCACTAATGGAGTAGCATATTTTCTCTAGCTTGAGATGTTGGATAAAGGAAGTTATGCAATGGTTAAAAGTAAGAGGGAACCGATCTTTCCACTTAAATAGTAGAAGACGTCTAGCTAGAAGAGTAGTACATGCCAGCATGTTGCCATATAACTGTTTAGAGGGGCCTCCAGTGGTGCCACTCAATAGAGCTGTTTAGAGGGGCCTCCAGTGGTGCCACTCAATAGAGCTGTTTAGAGGGGCCTCCAGTGGTGCCACTCAATAGAGCTGTTTAGAGGGGCCTCCAGTGGTGCCACTCAATAGAGCTGTTTAGAGGGGCCTCCAGTGGTGCCACTCAATAGAGGAGGGGCCTCCAGTGGTGCCACTCAATAGAGCTGTTTAGAGGGGCCTCCAGTGGTGCCACTCAATAGAGCTGTTTAGAGGGGCCTCCAGTGGTGCCACTCAATAGAGCTGTTTAGAGGGGCCTCCAGTGGTGCCACTCAATAGAGCTGTTTAGAGGGGCCTCCAGTGGTGCCACTCAATAGAGCTGTTTAGAGGGGCCTCCAGGGTGCCACTCCAGTGGTGCCACTCAATAGAACTGTTTAGAGGGGCCTCCAGTGGTGCCACTCAATAGAACTGTTTAGAGGGCCTCCAGTGGTGCCACTCAATAGAACTGTTTAGAGGGGCCTCCAGTGGTGCCACTCAATAGAACTGTTTAGAGGGGCCTCCAGTGGTGCCACTAATAGAACTGTTTAGGGGGCCTCCAGTGGTGCCACTCAATAGAACTGTTTAGAGGGGCCTCCAGTGGTGCCACTCAATAGAGTTTAGAGGGGCCTCCAGTGGTGCCACTCAATAGAGCTGTTTAGAGGGGCCTCCAGTGGTGCCACTCAATAGAGCTGTTTAGAGGGGCCTCCAGTGGTGCCACTCAATAGAGCTGTTTAGAGGGGCCTCCAGTGGTGCCACTCAATAGAACTGTTTAGAGGGGCCTCCAGTGGTGCCACTCAATAGAGCTGTTTAGAGGGGCCTCCAGTGGTGCCACTCAATAGAACTGTTTAGAGGGGCCTCCAGTGGTGCCACTCAATAGAACTGTTTAGAGGGGCCTCCAGTGGTGCCACTCAATAGAACTGCTGTTTAGAGGGGGGCCTCCAGTGGTGCCACTCAATAGAGCTGTTTAGAGGGGCCTCCAGTGGTGCCACTCAATAGAACTGTTTAGAGGGGCTGTTTAGAGGGGGGAACTCCAGTGGTGCCACTCAATAGAACTGTTTAGAGGGGCCTCCAGTGGTGCCACTCAATAGAGCTGTTTAGAGGGGCCTCCAGTGGTGCCACTCAATAGAGCTGTTTAGAGGGGCCTCCAGTGGTGCCACTCAATAGAACTGTTTACTGTTTAGAGGGGCCTCCAGTGGTGCCACTCAATAGAACTGTTTAGAGGGGCCTCCAGTGGTGCCTCCAATAGAACTGGTGGTGCCACTCAATAGAACTGTTTAGAGGGGCCTCCAGTGGTGCCACTCAATAGAACTGTTTAGAGGGGCCTCCAGTGGTGCCACTCAATAGAACTGTTTAGAGGGGCCTCCAGTGGTGCCACTCAATTTTTAGAGGGGCCTCCAGTGGTGCCACTCAATAGAACTGTTTAGAGGGGCCTCCCAGTGGTGCCACTCAATAGAACTGTTTAGAGGGGCCTCCAGTGGTGCCACTCAATAGAACTGTTTAGAGGGGCCTCCAGTGGTGCCACTCAATAGAGTGGTGCTGAACTTTAGAGGGCCTCCAGTGGTGCCACTCAATAGAACTGTTTAGAGGGGCCTCCAGTGGTGCCACTCAATAGAACTGTTTAGAGGGGCCTCCAGTGGTGCCACTCAATAGAACTGTTTAGAGGGGCCTCCAGTGGTGCCACTCAATAGAACTGTTTAGAGGGGCCTCCAGTGGTGCCACTCAATAGAACTGTTTAGAGGGGCCTGGTGCCACTCAATAGTGGTGCCACTCAATAGAAGAGGGGCTGTGGTGCCACTCAATAGAGGGGGGCCTCCAGTGGTGCCACTCAATAGAACTGTTTAGAGGGGCTCCAGTGGTGCCACTCAATAGAACTGTTTAGAGGGGCCTCCAGTGGTGCCACTCAATAGAACTGTTTAGAGGGGCTCCAGTGGTGCCACTCAATAGAACTGTTTAGAGGGGCTCCAGTGGTGCCACTCAATAGAACTGTTTAGAGGGGCCTCCAGTGGTGCCACTCAATAGAACTGTTTAGAGGGGCTCCAGTGGTGCCACTCAATAGAACTGTTTAGAGGGGCTCCAGTGGTGCCACTCAATAGAACTGTTTAGAGGGGCCTCCAGTGGTGCCACTCAATAGAACTGTTTAGAGGTGCCACTCCAGAGGGGCCTCCAGTGGTGCCACTGTTTAGAGGGGCCTCCAGTGGTGCCACTGAACTGTTTAGCCTCCAGTGGTGCCAATAATAGAACTGTTTAGAGGGGCCTCCAGTGAACTGCCAGGGGCTCCAGTGGTGCCACTCAATAGAACTGTTTAGAGGGCCTCCAGTGGTGCCACTCAATAGAACTGTTTAGAGGGGCCTCCAGTGGTGCCACTCAATAGAACTGTTTAGAGGGGCCTCCAGTGGTGCCACTCAATAGAACTGTTTAGAGGGGCCTCCAGTGGTGCCACTCAATAGAGCTGTTTAGAGGGGCCTCCAGTGGTGCCACTCAATAGAACTGTTTAGAGGGGCCTCCAGTGGTGCCACTCAATAGAACTGTTTAGAGGGCCTCCAGTGGTGCCACTCAATAGAACTGTTTAGAGGGGCCTCCAGTGGTGCCACTCAATAGAACTGTTTAGAGGGGCCTCCAGTGGTGCCACTCAATAGAGCTGTTTAGAGGGGCCTCCAGTGGTGCCACTCAATAGAGCTGTTTAGAGGGGCCTCCAGTGGTGCCACTCAATAGAGCTGTTTAGAGGGGCCTCCAGTGGTGCCACTCAATAGAGCTGTTTAGAGGGGCCTCCAGTGGTGCCACTCAATAGAACTGTTTAGAGGGGCCTCCAGTGGTGCCACTCAATAGAGCTGTTTAGAGGGCCTCCAGTGGTGCCACTCAATAGAGCTGTTTAGAGGGGCCTCCAGTGGTGCCACTCAATAGAGCTGTTTAGAGGGGCTCCAGTGGTGCCACTCAATAGAGCTGTTTAGAGGGGCTCCAGTGGTGCCACTCAATAGAGCTGTTTAGAGGGGCCTCCAGTGGTGCCACTCAATAGAGCTGTTTAGAGGGGCCTCCAGTGGTGCCACTCAATAGTTTAGAGGGGCCTCCAGTGGTGCCACTCAATAGAGCTGTTTAGAGGGGCCTGTTTAGAGGGGCCTCCAGTGGTGCCACTCAATAGAACTGTTTAGAGGGGCCTCCAGTGGTGCCACTCAATAGAACTGTTTAGAGGGGCCTCCAGTGGTGCCACTCAATAGAACTGTTTAGAGGGGCCTCCAGTGGTGCCACTCAATAGAACTGTTTAGAGGGGCCTCCAGTGGTGCCACTCAATAGAACTGTTTAGAGGGGCCTCCAGTGGTGCCACTCAATAGAACTGTTTAGAGGGGCCTCCAGTGGTGCCACTCAATAGAGCTGTTTTGAAGGGGCTCCAGTGGTGCCACTCAATAGAACTGTTTAGAGGGGCCTCCAGTGGTGCCACTCAATAGAACTGTTTAGAGGGGCCTCCAGTGGTGCCACTCAATAGAACTGTTTAGAGGGGCCTCCAGTGGTGCCACTCAATAGAACTGTTTAGAGGGGCCTCCAGTGGTGCCACTCAATAGAACTGTTTAGAGGGGCCTCCAGTGGTGCCACTCAATCCAGAACTGAACTGTTTAGAGGGGCCTGGTGCCAGTTTAGGTGTGGTGCCACTCAATAGAACTGTTTAGAGGGGCCTCCAGTGGTGCCACTCAATAGAACTGTTTAGAGGGGCCTCCAGTGGTGCCACTCAATAGAACTGTTTAGTGGTGCCACTCAATAGAACTGTTTAGAGGGGCCTCCAGTGGTGCCACTCAATAGAACTGTTTAGAGGGGCCTCCAGTGGTGCCACTCAATAGAACTGTTTAGAGGGGCCTCCAGTGGTGCCACTCAATAGAACTGTTTAGAGGGGCCTCCAGTGGTGCCACTCAATAGAACTGTTTAGAGGGCTGTGGTGCCACTTAGAACTGTTTAGGGGGCTCCAGTGGTGCCACTCAATAGAACTGTTTAGAGGGCCTCCAGTGGTGCCACTCAATAGAACTGTTTAGAGGGGCCTCCAGTGGTGCCACTCAATAGAACTGTTTAGAGGGGCCTCCAGTGGTGCCTCCAGTGGTGCCAGAGGGGCCTCCAGTGGTGCCAAATAGAACTGTTTAGAGGGGCCTCCAGTGGTGCCACTCAATAGAGCTGTTTAGAGGGGCCTCCAGTGGTGCCACTCAATAGAACTGTTTAGAGGGGCCTCCAGTGGTGCCACTCAATAGAGCTGTTTTGAAGGGGCTCCAGTGGTGCCACTCAATAGAACTGTTTAGAGGGGCCTCCAGTGGTGCCACTCAATAGAACTGTTTAGAGGGGCCTCCAGTGGTGCCACTCAATAGAACTGTTTAGAGGGGCCTCCAGTGGTGCCACTCAATAGAGCTGTTTAGAGGGGCCTCCAGTGGTGCCACTCAATAGAACTGTTTAGAGGGGCCTCCAGTGGTGCCACTCAATAGAGCTGTTTAGAGGGGCCTCCAGTGGTGCCACTCAATAGAACTGTTTAGAGGGGCCTCCAGTGGTGCCACTCAATAGAACTGTTTAGAGGGGCCTCCAGTGGTGCCACTCAATAGAACTGTTTAGAGGGGCCTCCAGTGGTGCCACTCAATAGAACTGTTTAGAGTGGTGCTGTTTTTAGAGGGGCCTCCAGTGTTGCCACTCAATAGAACTGTTTAGAGGGGCTCCAGTGGTGCCACTCAATAGAACTGTTTAGAGGGGCTCCAGTGGTGCCACTCAATAGAGCTGTTTAGAGGGGCCTCCAGTGGTGCCACTCAATAGAACTGTTTAGAGGGGCCTCCAGTGGTGCCACTCAATAGAACTGTTTAGAGGGGCCTCCAGTGGTGCCACTCAATAGAGCTGTTTAGAGGGGCCTCCAGTGGTGCCAGAACTGGGGGGCCTCCAGTGGTGCCACTCAATAGAGCTGTTTTGAAGAGGAACTGTTTAGAGGGGCCTCCAGTGGTGCCACTCAATAGAACTGTTTAGAGGGGCCTCCAGTGGTGCCACTCAATAGAACTGTTTAGAGGGGCCTCCAGTGGTGCCACTCAATAGAACTGTTTAGAGGCCTCCAGTGGTGCCACTCAATAGAGCTGTTTAGAGGGGCCTCCAGTGGTGCCACTCAATAGAACTGTTTAGAGGGGCCTCCAGTGGTGCCACTCAATAGAACTGTTTAGAGGGGCCTCCAGTGGTGCCACTCAATAGAGCTGTTTTGAAGGGGCTCCAGTGGTGCCACTCAATAGAACTGTTTTGAAGGGGCTCCAGTGGTGCCACTCCCAAAATGCAATAAAGGCAGAAGGTTTCACACGTCTCGCAAAAAATGATATCCATAAATCTGTCGATTTCGGACATGTCCAAAACATGTGTAATAAAGTATCAGGAGTTTGTTTATATTAGTCAGGAGTGAGATCTATTTCTGGTCTAATCTTGGATTATTTAGCCTTTGAACAATGCAGCCGATTTATCTATTTTAAATTGAATTACAGCATGTCTTAGACATATAGATGAAAAATTTATTCTCGCAAGCATATTCTGTTGTTCACCTAAATACTCTTCCCATTGGTTCTTAAGAGAGTTCAGGGAATTGTGCTAGTTTAATATATAGATCAAGCTTATGCCCCCTTTTGATATAAGGGTTCACTTTAAAAATATATAATCTAGGTGGGTGTGATGGGAAGTGATTAGTGTATGAAGATACAAAACTATGTAATTGCAGGTATCTAAAGAAAGGGGATCTAAGAATATTGAACTTTTGTACTAACTGTTCAAAAGATGCCAAATCAAATGTATTTGTCACACACACATGGTTAGCAGGTGTTAATGCAAGTGTAGCGAAATGCTTGTGCTTCTAGTTCCGACCATGCAGTAATATCTAACAAGTAACAATTTCACAACTACTTTATACACACAAGTGTAAAGGAATTAATATGAATATGTACATATGTACATACATAGTGTACAGTGTATACATATGAGATGAGTAATATAGGGTGTGAAAACATATAAAGCAGCATTGTTTAAAGTGGCTAGTGATACATTACATAAAGATGGCAAGATGCAGTAGATGGTATAGAGTACCGTATATACATATGAGATGATTAATGTAGGGTAAGTAAACATTCTATAATATAAAGTGGCTAGTGATACATTGATTACATACATTTTTCCATTTATTAGTGGCCAATGATTTGAATCTGTATGTAGGCAGCAGTCTCTCTGTGTTCGTGGTGGCTGTTTAACAGTCCGATGGCCTTGAGATAGAAGCTGTTTTTCAGTTTCTCAGTCCCCGCTTTGATGCACCTGTACTGACCTCGCCTTCTGGATGATAGCGAGGTGAACAGGCAGTGACTCGGGTGGTTGTGTCCTTGAGGATCTTTTTGGCCTTCCTGTGACATCGGGTGGTGTAGGTGTCCCGGAGGGCAGGTAGTTTGCACCCGGTGATGCGTTGTGCAGACCTCACTACCCTCCGGAGAGCCTTACGGTTATGGGCGGAGCAGCTGCCGTACCATACAGCCCGACAGGATGCTGTCGGTTGTGCATCTGTAAAAGTTTGAGTGCATTTGGTGACAAGCCAAATTTCTTCAGCTTCCTGAGATTGAAGAGGCTCTGCTGCGCCTTCTTCACCACACTGTTTGTGTGGGTGGACCATTTCAGTTTGTCCGGGATGTATACGCCGAGGAACTTAACTCTCCACCCTCTCCACTACTGTCCCGTCAATGTAGATAGGGGGCTGCTCCCTCTGCTGTTTCATGAAGTCCACAATCATCTACTTTGTTTTGTTGACATTGAGTGTGAGGTTATTTTTCTGACACCACACTCCGAGGGCCCTCACCTCCTCCCTGTAGGTCATCTCGTTGTTGTTGGTAATCAAGCCTACCACTGTAGTGTCGTCTGCAAACTTGATGATTTGAGTTGGAGGCGTGCATGGCCACGCAGTCGTGGGTGAACAGGGAGTACAGGAGAGGGCTGAGAACGCACCCTTGTGGGGACCCAGTGTTGAGGATCAGCGTGGTGGAGATGTTACCTACCCTCACCACCTGGGGGCGGCCCGTCAGGAAGTCCAGGACCCAGTTGCACAGGGTGGGGTCTACACTATGGTGTTAAATGCTGAGCTGTAGTCAATGAACAGCATTCTTACATAGGTATTCCTCTTGTCCAGGTGGGTTAGGGCAGTGTGATGGCGATTGCGTCATCTGTGGACCTATTGGGGCGGTAAGCAAATTGGAGTAGGTCTAGGGTGTCAGGTAGGGTGGAGGTGATATGATCCTTGACTCGTCTCTCAAAGTACTTCATGATGACGGAAGTGAGTGCTACAGGGCAGTAGTCATTAAGCTCAGTTACCTTAGCTTTCTTGGGAACAGGAACACTGGTGGCCCTCTTGAAGCATGTGGGGACAGCAGACTGGGATAAGGATTGATTGAATATGACTGTAAACACACCAGACAGCTGGTCTGCGTATGCTCTGAGGATGCAGCCGGGGATGCCATCTGGGCCTGCAGCCCTGCGAGGGTTAACCCGTTTTAAATGTTTTACTCATGTTGGCTACAGTGAAGGAGAGCCCGCAGGTTTTGGTAGCGGGCCGTGTCAGTGGCACTGTATTGTCCTCAAAGCGAGCAAAAAAGTTGTTTTGCACGAATACTGCCATCAATCCACAGTTTCTGGTTGGGGAATGTTTTAATAGACGCTGTGGGTACAACACCACCGAGGCACTTGTTAATAAACTCACACACCGAATCAGCATATTCGTCAATGTTGTTGTTCGCTGCAATGCGGAACATATCCCAGTCCACGTGATCGAAGCAATCTTGAAGCGTGGAATCCGATTGGTTCGACCAGCGTTGAACAGACCTGGGCGCGGGTGCTTCCTGTTTTAGTGTCTGTCTATAGGCTGGTAGCAACAAAATGGAGTCGTGGTCAGCTTTTCCGAAAGGAGGGCGGGGGAGGGCCTTATATGCGTCGCGGAAGTTAGAATAACAGTGGTCTAGGGTTTTTCCAGCCCTGGTAGCACAATCGATATGCTGATAGAATTTGGGGAGCCTTGTTTTCAGATTAACCTTGTTAAAATCCCCAGCTACAATAAATGCAGCCTCAGGATATGTGGTTTCCAATTTACATAGAGTCCAATGAAGTTCTTTCAGGGCCGTCAATGTGTCTGCTTGGGGTGTAATATACCCAACTGTGATTATGATGGAAGAGAATTCTCTTGGTAGATAATGCGGTCGGCATTTGATTGTGAGGAGTTCTAAGTCAGGAAAAACAGAAGGACTTGAGTTCCTGTATGTTGTTTCGTTAATCATAAGGCATACACCCCCACCCTTCTTCTTACCTGAGAGATGCTTGTTTCTGTCGGCGTGATGTGTGAAGTAACCAGGTGGCTGTACTGACTCAGATAGTGTGTCTCGATTGAGCCATGTTTCCATGAAACAAAGAACGTTACAGTCTCGGATGTCTCTCTGGAATGCTACCCTTGCTCGGATTCCGTCTACCTTATTGTCAAGAGACTGTACATTGGCGAGTAGTATGCTCGGGAGCGGTGCACGACTTGCCCGTCTACGGAGCCTGACCAGAAGACCGCTCCATCTGCCCCTTCTACGGCGTCGTTCTTTTGGGTCGCCGGCTGGGATCCGATCCATTGTTCTTAGGCCAAACAGAGGATCCGCTTCGGGAAAGTCGTATTCCTGATCGTAATGTTGGTGAGTTGACGTTGCTCTTATATGCAATAGTTCCTCCCGACTGTATGTAATAAACCCTAAGATTACCTGGGGTAACAATGTAAGAAATAACACACAAAAAAAATACTGCATAGTTTCCTAGGAACGTGAAGCGAGGCGGCCATCTCTGTCGGCAGTGAGTTCAGTGAGGAGATCCCTTTTCCAGACGATATGAAACACCCAGTCTAGTGTTTCCTTTATTTTGGCAGTTACCTGTAGGTGTTTTATGTTTCCACAACATTTATATAAGTGTTAATGAGTGCTGCTATGACCATTTCAATGATTAAAGTATATTCCCTGCTCTGTCAGGAGGCGAAAATCATGGTGGTGCCATGCCCCAGTGTCCAGCCCATTGAGGAGGCCCTAGAGGACTGTACGCGTAACACAGTTCCCATCATGCTCTACGCCCTCAACCAGGACACCCTCACTGCCGAACAGGTGGCCGAGCTAAGGAAAGTCAAAGAGATGCTCCTCTTCCCCATCTGCTTCGTCCGTATCCCTGCGACTCCGCCCGAGGCCTCCCCCGAGCCCAGCCGGCGCCTAGAGAGGGAGAGGAGCCCCCTCTACAAGCAGCTGCTGTCCCTGGGCTTCCTCAGCACTCCGGTGGGGAACTGTTCCTGCGGAGCCCCCTCCCAGACGCCTAGCCCGGCCGTCAAGCCCCAGAGTGTCCTGGGGGAGACCTTTGAGAGGCTGCACCGCCTCCTGGTGACCTTTGCCCGCCAGGTGCTCCACAACCAGCAGGTGGAGGTTGCGAACTTGCTCAATGGGGTGCACTGCCGTTGCCTTGACCTCTTCATCAACCAGGTCAGTAGGGGGACAGCTGTGTCTGGGGGAAATAATCAGCCAATCAATTAGCTAATCAAATAAAATCTGTATAGCGTCACAAAATGTATAACTGAAACTTGTTTAATTTGAAGGCATAATTACAGTAGGGAGAAATGACTCTGACTATGTAGTGGTGGCAAAGACGTACTTTTCCTCCTCTCCCCGGCTGCAGGCATTTGACATGCAGAGGGACTTGCAGATCACGCCGCGGCGGCTGGAGTACACACGGGAGAAGGAGGGCGAGCTGTTCATCTCCCTGATGGCCATCGCCAACCGCAAGCAGGAGGAGATGAAAGAGATGATCGTGGAGACGCTGAGCAGCATGAAGGAGCAGCTGCTGGAGGATGCTGCCAACCTGGAGTTCACAGGTACACTGCCTGTCAAAGGTCAAGTCTAAAGACTGATACTGTAAAATGTCTCTTGAGATCATGGCATACTATAGTAAAAAATACCTTAATAGTTCATGTGTGGGATGCAGCCAAAGACACAATAAGTGGAGAGAGACCAGAGAGAGAGAGAGACCGGGGAGAGAAAGAGAGAGACCGGGGAGAGAAAGAGAGAGACCGGGGAGAGAAAGAGAGAGACCGGGGAGAGAGAAAGAGAGAGACCGGGGAGAGAAAGAGAGAGACCGGGGAGAGAAAGAGAGAGACCGGGGAGAGAAAGAGAGAGACCGGGGAGAGAAAGAGAGAGACCGGGGAGAGAAAGAGAGAGACCGGGAGAGAAAGAGAGAGACCGGGGAGAGAAAGAGAGAGACCGGGGAGAGAAAGAGAGAGACCGGGGAGAGAAAGAGAGAGACCGGGGAGAGAAAGAGAGAGACCGGGGAGAGAGAAAGAGAGAGACCGGGGAGAGAGACAGAGAGAGACCGGGGAGAGAGACAGAGAGAGACCGGGGAGAGAGACAGAGAGAGACCGGGGAGAGAGACAGAGCGAGACCGGGGAGAGAGACAGAGCGAGACCGGGGAGAGAGACAGAGCGAGACCGGGGAGAGAGACAGAGCGAGACCGGGGAGAGAGACAGAGAGAGACCGGGGAGAGAGACAGAGAGAGACCGGGGAGAGAGACAGAGAGAGACCGGGGAGAGAGACAGAGAGAGACCGGGGAGAGAGACAGAGAGAGACCGGGGAGAGAGACAGAGAGAGACCGGGAGAGAGACAGAGAGAGACCGGGGAGAGAGACAGAGAGAGACCGGGAGAGAGACAGAGAGAGACCGGGAGAGAGACAGAGAGAGACAGAGAGACAGAGAGAGACCGGGGAGAGACCGGGAGAGAGACAGAGAGACCGGGGAGAGAGACCGGAGAGAGACCGGGAGAGAGACCGGAGAGAGAGACCGGGAGAGAGACAGAGAGAGACAGGGGAGAGAGACAGAGAGAGACAGGGGAGAGAGACAGAGAGAGACAGGGGAGAGAGACAGGGGAGAGAGACAGGGGAGAGAGACAGGGGAGAGAGACAGGGGAGAGACCGGGGAGAGAGACAGGGGAGAGAGACAGAGAGAGACCGGGGAGAGAGACAGGGGAGAGAGACAGAGAGAGACCGGGGAGAGAGACCGGGGAGAGAGACAGAGAGAGACCGGGGAGAGAGACAGAGAGAGACAGGGAGAGAGACAGAGCGAGACCGGGGAGAGAGACAGAGAGAGACCGGGGAGAGAGACAGAGAGAGACCGGGGAGAGAGACAGAGAGAGACCGGGGAGAGAGACAGAGAGAGACCGGGGAGAGAGACAGAGAGAGACCGGTGAGAGAGACCGGGGAGAGAGACCGGGGAGAGAGACCGGAGAGAGAGACCGGGGAGAGAGACAGAGAGAGACAGGGGAGAGAGACAGAGAGAGACAGGGGAGAGAGACAGAGAGAGACAGGGGAGAGAGACAGGGGAGAGAGACAGAGAGAGACCGGGGAGAGAGACAGGGGAGAGAGACAGAGAGAGACCGGGGAGAGAGACCGGGGAGAGAGACCGGGGAGAGAGACCGGGGAGAGAGACCGGGGAGAGAGACCGGGGAGAGAGACAGAGAGAGACCGGGGAGAGAGACAGAGGAGAGAGACAGAGAGAGACAGGGGAGAGAGACAGAGAGAGACAGGGGAGAGAGACAGGGGAGAGAGACAGGGGAGAGAGACGGGGGAGAGAGACAGAGAGAGACCGGGGAGAGAGACCGGTGAGAGAGACAGGGGAGAGAGACCGGGGAGAGAGACCGGGAGAGAGACAGAGAGAGACAGGGGAGAGAGACAGGGGAGAGAGACAGAGAGAGACAGGGGAGAGAGACAGGGGAGAGAGACAGAGAGAGACAGGGGAGAGAGACAGAGAGAGACAGGGGAGAGAGACAGGGAGAGAGACAGAGAGAGACAGAGAGAGACAGGGGAGAGAGACAGGGGAGAGAGACAGGGAGAGAGACAGGGAGAGAGACAGGGGAGAGAGACAGGGGAGAGAGACAGGGAGAGAGACAGGGGAGAGACAGGGAGAGACCGGGAGAGAGAGAGACCGGGGAGAGAGAGACCGGGAGAGAGAGACCGGGAGAGAGAGACCAGAGAGAGAGAGAGAGAGAGAGAGAGAGAGAGAGGGGTGAGAGAGAGAGAGAGAGAGAGAGAGAGAGAGAGAGGGGAGAGGAGAGAGAGAGAGAGAGACCTGGGGAGAGAGAGACAGAGAGAGAGAGACAGAGAGAGAGAGAGACCTGGGGGGTAGGGAGAGAGGGAGCGAGAGACCTGGGGGGTAGGGAGAGAGGGAGAGAGAGAGATCTGGGGGGGAGAGAGAGACCTGGGGTGTGTGGAGAGAGAGACCGGGGGGTAGGGGAGAGAGAGAGACTGGGGAGAGGGGCCGGGGGGAGAGAGAAGGAGACCGTGGGAGAGAGGGAGAGAGAGAGACCCGGGGGGGAGACCTGGGGGGTAGGGAAAGAGAGAGACCTGGGGGAGATGGAGAGAGAGACCAGGGGGGGAGGGGAGAGGGAGAGAGAGACCGAGGAGAGAGAGACCGGGGAGAGGGAGAGACCTGGGGATGGAGAGACAGAGAGAGACCTGGGGGGGTGGGGAGAGAGAGAACCCTAACTGGCCCACCCAGTGGTTCCAGGTCATCTATAAGTCTTTGCTCGGTAAACCACCGCCTTATCTCAGCTCACCGGTCACCATATCAACACCCACCCACAGCAGGATCTCAAACAGCTATATTTCACTGGTTATCCCCAAAGCCAACACTTCCTTTGGCCGCCTTTCCTTCCAGTTCTCTGCTGCCAATGACTGAAACATATTGCAAAAATCACTGAAGCTGGAGACATATCTCCCTCTCTAACTTTAAGCATCAGCTGTCAGAGCAGCTTACTGATCACTGTATCTGTACACAGCCAATCTGTAAATAGCACACCCAACTACCTCATCCCCATATTGTTATTTACCTTCTTGCTCTTTTGCACCCCAATATCTCTACTTGTACATCATCATCTGCACATCTGTCAATCCAGTGTTAATGCTAAATTGTAATTATTTCGCCTCTATGGCCTATTTATTGCCTTACCCTCCCTCCCTACTCTTCAACATTTGCACACACTGTATACAGATTTTTTCTATTGGGTTATTGACTATACGTTTGTTTATGTGTAACTCTGTAGTTGTTTGTGTCGCACTGCTTTGCTTTATCTTGGCCAGGTTGCAGTTGTAAATGAGAACTTGTTCAACTGGCCTACCTGGTTAAATAAAGATGAAATAAAATAAATAAGAAACTGATGAAAGAGACCTACCTACCTAGACACAGAGAGCATTTAGAGTTTTTATAAAACCTTTATTTTAAAATAAAGTAATAACACAAATATTGGCACACTGCCTTATCAGAAATTACACAACAATTGTGTCATTCTTAAAAAAACATAAAAATCTAATACATTTCATAAAAAATGTACATTAAACTTATTACGTCAACAAAAAATAGTTTCCCCTCCACAAAACATTCCACTCCTTCATAAATCCACTTCAATCCTTAATCAATGGGAGGGAGGTCTTTTACAGCCGAGAACTCAAAATCCACTGTTATCCTCGCTTTTACTAATCATTTAAAAACCCATCTTACATCCTTACTATATCTTTTGTCTATCTAATTCTTCCTTCTCAGAATAATTTACATTTTTGCTTGACCCAAAATAAAATGTAACAGTTGACAGTTTATTTTCTGTTGATTACTATATTGAAACGCCAAAATAAAAAGTGTTAACTCCCCTACAGCTGTCAACAAAGACTGTAATATTTCAAAGAGAGGCTTTATCCTCTCACACTCCATAAAACAGTGAAAAATAGATGTCCTTTTTGTAATACAAGCAAAACTATATTCAACGACAGATACAAAAGCATTAACTGCAATGATGCCATGCAACACCCTCCATTGCATATCCATTTCAGAGATTCCCTGAAACTTACTTCTCACCAATGCCCCCTGTGCTCTGATACCCAGCAGGTCTGCCACTGTGGCTTTTTTCCTCTCGAGTGCCTGAATATGGCCTCGATCTCCTGTGGTCTCAACTAACGTCAGGAGTTCCACTATCTCAGACTCTGGGGCGTTCATTGATCTGGTGATATATCTGGTGACATTCATTGTGTACTGATTACAGAATGGTTTAATCTGGATTTCCCCCTATATCCCACCACTGTTGAAGAGATACAGAACTGTCCTTTTCAGACCTCTACCTCTCCCAGAAAAACTAAAACATTAAGTTATATATAAAGTTATATTAAAATGTCAGTATGCTCTTTTGGGTTTTACAGCATTAATGTACACCACCTCTGTTACTATACAATGATCAGAAAATCTCACTGGGGTCATCACACTTACAGACTTGAGATTGATGCTCATAACCTATCTAACCTGGCCAGAGAGATTGTGTTCTCTCTCACATTAGCCCATGTCTCGTGCCTCCATTTTAACTCCAAATATCACATAGTTCATGTGTTACAATATTGTGTTTTTAAAAAGTCCTTGAAGCTGTATGAGGTTCTTTGTGATTTCTATCTAAATCACTGACTGTACAGTTAAAATCCCCAGCAAGAAATAAATAATCCTCAGTATTACATTTCTCAATGGTATTTGATGCTTCTAAAAAACATACTATTTCATACTGCCACTACTGGGGCATATACATTTATTAAACACATAGTGATATCTCACTCTAACTTTTAATAACCTCCCCTCATCCTCCTCTTCAACCTCATATGACAAAGGCAAAACACCTTTTGAGAACAGGAAGGCCACACCCCCACATTGAGTTTATGACTACACACCTCTGTCCCCCCCACTCCTGTTGCCACAACTTCATTTGACATATTACTATGCGTTTCTTGTAGAAAACGTATGTCACTTCCCTTTCCCTTTATTAACTCATTCACTACGGCTCTTTTTTTCCTGTCTCTTGCCCCATTTATGTTTAAAGAAGAAGTCTTAACTGGCTGAAAATAGAGTAAGAAACAGAACATCTCTTTACAGAGTTGAGGCTGCAACTCAACTCTTTCATTTCCTTTAGAATGTACCTCACTTGTCACTCTTGTGACCACCTTCTTTAGTCTAGCAATTTCTGGGCTTGTCGAACATACACCTGTTATTTATTACATCAAACTTTGCTGGTTCAATAAACAATTAATTTTTAGGGGGGGGGTCCATTACATTATAATCCTGCATATATTTCTTCAATTTTGTCATATTCAAAAATGTATGTACCTTTTCAATCCCATACCTCCCTTCCACCCCATTTCTCTCACTATTTTGTTGTAACGCATCAGATGCCTCACTCTCGCCATCATCCCCAGAAGAAACCTGCATCTCAACAACCTGTTTATCCTCAACTAATCGATCATCTCGACCTTCCTCTTAGAATTAGAACCTTCACCACCCCTTAAATCCTTCCTCTTATTGCTTGGCACTTTGAAAACAGTCGTTTTATTTTCCATTGTTTCACTCTCCTCTTGAACTCCCATTTCATTTTTCAGCCCCCCTCCCCAGCAACCTCAATCGCAGACTCACCTACTGCCCCCCCGCCCCCCTTTTCCCTGCTTTCCCACAACTATCCCCGTAGCCACATTGCTCTCCTTTCCTATTTCTCCCACCACATCTGCCCACCTCTCTTCTCAGTGCTGCTTCAGCTGCACCAGTGCTAGAGCTGCTACTGGGTTCTGCGCACTCGTTCTCTGGACAATTACACACCAAATGCCCTGCTCTTCCACACCCAAAGCATTTAATTGATTCAGTCGAAGCGTAGAACACAATCAAACCCATCAATCTTGAAACTGAATGCTAAATTCAGTTCGTCAGTATCCTTCTTTAAAATCATGTGCACTTGTCTCCTATGAGATACTACATGTTTCAGCAAAGGCGATTTGCATCCAAAAATAACCTTTATTATTGTAGAAACCTGTTGTCCATGAGGAGGACTCTCGCTCCAACACTTCATCTCTAACAAAAAGGACACCTTAGAAAGTATAACGTTCTTCGCCGGATTTAAAATACCGACGTCTGTGTCTCCCGTAACAACTCTCAGCTATCGTATTCACCTTTTCAATGGAATCTAAGACTATTACTACAGCGCTATTTATCCTTGAGGCTGATTTGATGCTATCATACCCAATGATAGCGCCCACTGCTAAAATACATTCTTCCACCGAACAACCTGTCGGCAGCGAGAATCTTCACCTCATTCTGCCGACTAAGTTTTTCAAACTCTACGTATGGCCATTTCAACCAACCCCTCCTGCTGGTTGTGCCCTCGAGAGAAACAACCTCAACGATCCCACCACCCCTATATATATATATCACACACACACACACACACAGTATATCACAAAAGTGAGTACACCCCTCACACTTTTGTAAATATTTGAGTATATCTTTTCATGTGACAACACTGAAGAAATGACACTTTGCTACAATGTAAAGTAGTGAGTGTACAGCTTGAATACCAGTGTAAATATGCTGTCCTCTCAAAATAACTCAACACACAGCCATTAACGTCTAAACCGTTGGCAACAAAAGTGAGTACACCCCTAAGTGAAAATGTCCAAATTGGGCCCAAAGTGTCAATATTTTGTGTGGCCACCATCATTTTCCAGCACTGCCTTAACCCTCTTGGGCATGGAGTTCACCAGAGCTTCACAGGTTGCCACTGGAGTCCTCTTCCACTCCTCCATGACGACATCACAGAGCTGCTGGATGTTGGAGACCTTGCACTCCTCCACCTTCCGTTTGAGGATGCTCAATAGGGTTTAGGTCTGGAGACATGCTTGGCCAGTCATCACCTTTACCCTCAGCTTCTTTAGCAAGGCAGTGGTCGTCTTGGAGGTGTGTTTGGGGTCGTTATCATGTTGGAATACTGCCCCGAGGCCCAGTCTCTGAAGGGAGGGGATCATGCTCTGCTTCAGTATGTCACAGTACAAGTTGGCATTCATGGTTCCCTCAATGAACTGTAGCTCCCCAGTGCCAGCAGCACTCATGCAGCCCCAGACCATGACACTCCCACCACTATGTTTAACTGTAGGCAAGACACATTTGTCTTTGCACTCCTCACCTGGTTGCCGCTACACACGCTTGACACCATCTGAACCAAATAAGTTTATCTTGGTCTCTTCAGACCACAGGACATGGTTCCATGTCCTTAGTCTGCTTGTCTTCAGCAAACTGCTTGCGGGCTTTCTTGTGCATCATCTTTAGAAGAGGCTTCCTTCTGGGACGACAGCCATGCAGACCAATTTGATGCAGTGTACGGCGTATGGTCTGAGCACTGACAAGCTGACCCCCCACCCCTTCAACCTCTGCAGCAATGCTGGCAGCACTCATACATCTATTTCCCAAAGACAACCTCTGGATATGACGCTGAGCATCTGCACTCAACTTCTTTGGTCGGCCATGTCGAGGACTGTTCTGAGTGGAACCTGTCCAGTTAAACCGCTGTATGGTCTTGGCCACCGTGCTGCAGCTCAGTTTCAGGGTCTTGGCAATCTTCTTATAGCCCAGGCCATCTTTATGTAGAGCAACAATTATTTCTTTCAGATCATCAGAGAGTTCTTTGTCATGAGGTACCATGTTGAACTTCCAGTGACCAGTCAGTATGAGGGAGTGTGAGAGTGATAACACCAAATGTAACACACCTGCTCCCCATTCACACCTGAGACCTTGTGACACTAACGAGTCACATGACACCGGGGAGGGAAAATGGCTAATTGGGCCTAATTTGGACATTTTCACTTAGGGGTGTACTCACTTTTGTTGCCAGCGGTTTAGACATTAACGACTGTATGTTGAGTTATTTTGAGAGGACAGAAAATTTACACTGTTATACAAGCTGTACACTCACTACTTTCCATTGTAGCAAAGTGTCATTTCTTCAGTGTTCACACATTTCTCTTGACAGTTTACAAAATACCATTTAGCCTACTTGTAAAATGTCGAAACTAGCCATGCAATCAACATAACCACACTATAACGCCATAGCATGAACTCAGTCACAGCATGAGGTTTGCATGGTAGTGGCCTGTAACCAACCTACATTATCTTTCTCTCTCTCTCTGACCTCACAGATGTCATAGTGGCGACCAACGGAGAGCCTGTTACCTCAAAGGACATCAAGTCTTGCATCCACCAGATCCAGGAGCTGATAGTTGTGAGGTTGAACCAGGCGGTGGCCAACAAGCTGATCAGCTCTGTGGATTACCTGAGGGAGAGCTTTGTAGGAACCCTGGAGCGCTGTCTAAACAGCCTGGAGAAGTCCAACATGGAGTCATCTGTCCACAATGTCACCTCCAACCACCTCAAACAGGTGTGTGATTGTACAGTATACTCTTCCATAATTTATATACTGTATGTCAACCATGTCAAATGAAGCTTGTTTTGTTCAGAAATGCCTTTTCTATTTCTCTGTACTACATTATGTCCAAATACCATCAGATGTTTGAGATTAATTCAATAGACTGATTCCTCAAAAGACAATGAAAAAGACAGGATAAAATACAATTTGCCTTTTTTCCTACAAGACAGTTGGTCTAAGTTAAATGATAACATCTTGTTCTGTTCTCTCCATCTCACTTCCTGTCCTGGTCAGATCCTTAACGCTGCCTATCACGTGGAGGTGACCTTCCATTCAGGATCATCTGTTACGAGACTCGTCTGGGAGCAGATCAAACAGGTAACCATTCCCAGTTGAGCATCAGGAATCTACTTCAATTGTAGGGCTTTGCAATAACAACACATTGATTTGAACCTTGATTTATTTCTTGTGTATTCACTCTCTTGGTCTCTCTCTACTCCCCTATGTAGATCATTCAGAGGATAACGTTTGTGAACCCTCCTGGCATCACTACAGAGTGGAAGAGGAAGGTGGCCCAGGATGCCATAGAGAGCTTGAGTGCTGCCAAGCTGGCTAAGAGTATCTGTTCCCAGTTCAGAACACGCCTCAACAGCTCCCACGATGCCTTCGCTGGCTCCCTGCGACAGGTACACCGCACTCCAAACCCGGCTTCAGCTAATCTTTTTTTTATCAAATTTTTTTTTTTTTATGCACCTCCATAATTCACACTCTCCATAAGGTGCCCTCTTCTCTATTGCACTCTTCATCCAATCAGGTTTGGTCTTGGCTACTTTTTTCTTTCCCAGCGGGAAAAACGGTTTGAAATGACCTTATCAAAGACCTTCTTTCAACCAGTCTCTGTTTGTAATAATGATATACAGTACCAGTCAAAAGTTTGGACACACCTACTCATTCCAGGTTTTTTTAATTTTTACTATTTTTTATATTGTAGAATAATAGTGAAGACATCAACACTATGAATGATGTAGTAACCAAAAAAGTGTTTAACAAATCTAAATATATTTGATATATAGCCACCCTTTGCCTTGATGACAGCTTTGCATTCTCTCAACTAGATTCATTAGGTAGTCACCTGGAATGCATTTAATTTAACAGGTGTGCCTTGTTTAAAGTACATTTGTGGAATTTCTTTCCTTAATGCATTTGTACCAGTCAGTTGTGTTGTGACAAGGTAATTGTGGTTTGCAGAAGATAGCCCTATTTGGTAAAAGACCAAGTCCATATTATGGTAAGAAAAGCTCAAATAAGCAAATAGAAACAACAGACATGAAGACACTTTAAGATATGAAGGTCAGTCAATCCGGAACATTTCAAGAACTGTTTCTTCAAGTGCAATCACAAAAACCACCAAGCGCTATGATGAAACTGGCTCTCATGAGGACAGCCACAGGAATGGAAGACCCAGAGTTAACTCTGCTGCAGAGGATAAGTTCATTAGAGTTAACTGCACCTCAGATTGCAGCCCCAAAAAATGCTTCACAGAGTTCAAATAACAGACACATCTCAACTTCGACTGTTCAGAGGAGAATCAGGCCTTCATGGTCAAATTGCTGCAAAGAAACCACTATTAAAGGATACCAATAATAAGAAGAGACTTGCTTGCGCCAAGAAACACAAGCAATGGACATTAGACCGGTGGAAATATGTCCTTTGGTCTGATGAGTCCAAATTTGAGATTTTTGGTTCCAACCCCCGTGTCTTTGTGAGACGCAGCATAGGTGATTGGGTGATCTCCACTTGTGTGGTTCCCACCCTGAAGTATGGAGGAGGAGGTGTGATGGTGTGGGGGTGCTTTGCTGGTGACACTGTTGGTGATTTATTTAGAATTTAAGGCACACTTAACCAGCATGGCTACCACAGCATTCTGCAGCGATACACCATCCCATCCCATCTGGTTTGTGCTTAGTGGGACTATCATTTGTTTTTCAACAGGACAGTGACCCAACACACCTCCAGGCTGTGTAAGGGCTATTTGACCAAGAAGGAGAGTGATGGAGTGCTGCATCAGATGACCAGGCCTCCACAATTACCCGACCTCCACCCAATTGAGATGGTTTGGGAGTTGGATCGCGGAGTGAAGGAAAAGCAGCCAACAAGTGCTCAGCATATGTGGGAACTCCTTCAAGACTGTTGGAAAAGCATTCCAGGTGATTACCTCATGAAGCTCGTTGAGAGAATGCCAAGCGTGTGCAAAGCTGTCAAGGCAAAGGGTGGCTACTTTGAAGAATCTAAAATATATTTTGATTTGTTTCTGTTTTTTGGTTACTACATGATTCCATATGTGTTATTTCATAGTTTTGATGTCTTCACTATTATTCTAAAATTGAGAAAATATTAAAATAAAGAAAAACCCTTGGATGATTAGGTTTGTTCAAACCTTTGATTGGTACTGTAATTTCAACCAGTTTTGCCAGGTTCTCTCTTTACGGTAGCTCTTGGGACATAAAAACCTGGCAATGTCTCACTTTATTTTTTTATTTCACTTATGTTTAACTAGGTAGGCCTGTTGAGAACAACTTTTCATTTATAACTGTGACCTGGCAAAAATAAAGCAAAGCAGTGCAACAACAGAGTTACACATGGGGATAAACAAACGTAAACACATTATAAAAATCTGTATACAGTGTGTGCAAATGAACTTCAGCAACTCTCCAGTTACAGATTTTGTGTTGTAAACAAGTCAGATTTTCTGCTTGACCTTCTTTGACCTTTGATCTCAATGGTCAAATGTATGTGATGGTTCTTCCCACATGACTGACAATGTGATTCCCATCATTGATAAAGACCCTCGTTAAGTATCACAGTGGTTTCAACAAAACCCAGTTTGAACTAGGATGCTATATTACAGATTAAAACACTATATGTGGAAAACATGGATTATTTGGCCTGTGTTTGACAGAATTATTTATGATTTATCTGATTTCTAGTCCTAGATTATTTTTCTGTTTGCAGTTTTGTACTCTTATGATGATCTTATGAGTTTACAAGTATCTGGAGTGTCGTTAACATTTGTTGGTTTCATTTCAACCAATGACGTATGTGTGTGTAGCTGGAGGAAGGCCACACGGGGCGGTTGGAGCGTACTGAGGACCTGTGGCTGCGTGTGAGGAAGGACCACGCCCCGCGGCTGGCCCGCCTGTCTCTGGAGAGCCGCTCCCTCCGAGACGTGCTACTGCATGGTGAGACACACACATAATAGCTGCTCTATCCACTGGGCTTTGACCTCTGGCACTGACAGTAATCACTCTGCCTGGGTTCCATGCTCTCACGTGCTAAAAAGGCCCAGAACCTATACCAGTCACAGTACAATAACACAAATCTGTATTTCTGACTGTCAAACAACTTAACAACTTTTTCATGAAGTTGACCAGTAGTTTACTTTGATGTCACTGGCGACGTCACTGTTGGTTGTATGAAAATGTATTGACATGTTTCTCCCTTCCTGGCAGGCAAGCCCAAACTTGGGCCAGAGCTGGGGCGGGGTCAGTATGGAGTGGTCTATATGTGTGACAGCTGGGGGGGACGCTATCCCTGCGCTCTGAAGTCAGTTGTACCACCTGATGACAAGCACTGGAACGACCTGGCCCTGGAGTTTCACTACACCAGGTGAGCTGGCCCAGCCTGTGGACCTCAACCATTGCTGAATGGACTACCATTTCAATAAAGCATGCCTTTAATAAGCTGACACCTAAGATAGTAAATAGGATGTCAACTGAGTGAACTTGTTTTGCATTATCAAAATTAATCCATAGTCAAGTGAAAAAGAATCATCCAATAATAAAGAATGGTGAGACTCATTTGTCATCAACAAAACTATTGTTATTGGTGGTGACAGTTCTTTGTATAATGCATGTACTGGTAAAACCAACACCCTCTAGGATAACGAAACATATTCTGCTCTCCAGGACAGATGTTTTTCCTCTAGGGCAATGAATTGGCATCTGGTGCTGTGTTTAGTGTACATCTCAGCATGTTAATTTCATATAACTGCAGCCTTTCACTGTGTAATTTCACGGATCATCTGCTCTAACAGCTTACTAATACAGTTCATAGAGAAGTAACCACTCATGTCTGTGGGCAGATGCTAGTGTTGGAACTGTGATGCCTATGCCCCCTTGTGACTGATAGAAGAATTTCATACACCTTGGAAAAGTGATGGTACTGTATTTGCGGGCCAGCCCCCTCAGTTGAAACTTGTCCGTCCTCAGTTTTAGTTTTATGCTGGTTGATCACGTTGTGCTATGTCACGTGTTGCTGTACTCATGGGCTCCATGATTTTTCAAGCGGGCCTATTTGTTTGGCAAGACTGCTGTGATTTAACTTCATGGCTGCTTCTCACTGTAGTAGTTGTCGGTATTCTAAGCCTGCATGTATGACTAGGTTATTTTGTTAAGACCGTTGTGTGTATGGCTGCATTCACATAGGGGAATTACCCTATTTATCCTGTAGCCTATATTCATTACCAAAACGACCTCACTTTAGTGTGTAGGGAGCTGTCCATTGTGCTGATACAGTGCCCACGGAGATGGGTTGTAAAATCTGTAGCCTGTCACTTCAAAAGCACTCAATCAATGGCCTCGGAGTCTCTGCATTTCAATTTTATCTTTGTTCTGGTATAGCGTGATATAAGCAGAATTCAATATAATATATATTCCAATGCAACCCCCGTCCCCACCATTTCTACTAACACAGAGGGTAGGACGTATATAAAAATGTAGGACCTTTGTTTTCCTACCTTCTCTATTGCTCAGGTCCCTCCCTAAACACGAGCGCCTGGTGGACCTGCATGGCTCGGTGATTGACCACACGTATGGCGGCGGCTCCAGCATTGCTGTGCTGCTCATCATGGAGAGGCTTCACAGAGATCTCTACACAGGCCTGAAGGTAATCCCATATCTATCATTTACCCTAATCTAGCACTTATGATGACATACTGAGGCCTACCTTTCCCATCTCCTCGCTCTCTATCAGGCTGGTTTATCACTAAAGGAGAGACTCCAGATCGCTCTGGACGTGGTGGAAGGCATTCGCTTCCTGCATGGCCAGGGGCTTCTGCACAGAGACATCAAACTAAAGAATGTGCTGGTGAGTGAGGGTTAAAGGTCATCTCAACTCATGCTAAATGTGTAACACTAGCGTTGATCACTACATTATCCATTCATCAAATCAGTTCTAATGTTGAGCTGATTCAGCTGTGGGCATTATGGCTCAGTGGAAATGCTCCAGCACCGCACACCAATGAATTCCTCATTATTTCCATCATATTCCACCTGTGTTGCTTGCTTGGTAGTGTAAGAATAGCCCAGCCCTGCCTACACAGTATGATGGTTGGCTCATATATCACTGTTTTGCTGTGTCCTCTGACTGACTTAACTATGCGTGAAAATAAGGGGCAATGTTTAATGAGACATAGTATTTTCATGAAATGGAGGTCACAGGCTACAACACATAGCTGTATTGTTAGGACAGAGGTATGGAAAATTAACTTCACTCATAAATTGGATGCTCTGAGTACTGACCTTTTTGGAATTTAGTTTTGAGTTGACAATTGGGGGATAAAATCACTTACTTACTTTGTATTGAAGACTCAAGGGTATGGCTCTTTTGACTGTATATTCCCTGAGAAACCAATATTTATGGTCCTGAAGTTTCACGTCTTGCTAGTCTTGCCAAAAGTGTTCCTCGTCTGTGCTGTCATCTCCCTCCCTCAGCTGGACAAACAGAACCGGGCCAAGATCACAGACCTGGGCTTCTGTAAGCCAGAGGCCATGATGTCCGGCAGCATTGTAGGAACCCCCATTCACATGGCCCCCGAGCTCTTCACAGGTCAGCTATCCTGCTACTCGGTCACACTGCTGCATCATCTCTTATTCTAGACTCTTTGGTTAAACCCCAAGTCTCACCTCTTTCTTCAGGAAAGTATGATAATTCTGTGGATGTCTATGCCTTTGGAATCCTGTTCTGGTACCTCTGCACTGGCTCTGTCAAACTCCCAGAGTCCTTTGAGAAATGCTCCAGCAAGGACCAGTTGTGGAATAATGTTAAAAAAGGTGATGTGCAAACCCACAGCTAAAATACAAATTCTTGTTGTAACATTTGTCTTTTATCCAGGATTTACAGTGTGTCTATTTGTGGATGAGATGTGGTGTGTGTGTCTGTTAGCTGAATTGGACTAGAGAGCTGCCCGGGCCTCATTTGTGCCCATGTTGTTTGCAGGCGCGCGACCCGAACGGTTGGCTAACTTTGATGAGGAATGCTGGCAGCTGATGGAGGCCTGCTGGAATGGAGACCCTTCCCAGAGGCCACTGCTCGGCATCGTAGAGCCCAGCCTGCAAAGCATCATGGTACGGCTTTGCAATTGTGGCTCAGATCAGAAGAGCAGCAGCCTGGAGGACTCAAACTGAAACTCAGAGAGGACCACAGACTGTTGCAAAGGATTATGGTCAAAAAAAAAAACTTTTTGTTGTATTTATGGAAAAATGACAGTGTGTTTCTGGAAGGCCAATAATAAAGATTGTCAAAGACAGTTGTCCTCTTCCTTTACAGGAGTTATATATACACTATTTAAGCTGACACTTGACAAATGTGTTTGTGCCATGTGTATTTGCATAGTATACAAACTCTAGCAGACACTATTAGCTGGCATGCTAATTGCTGATTGGTCATAGGATTGTTACTAGATAAAACATTTGAAATATAGTGAAAAAAAAACCTGCATTATTATATATACAAATATTAATTTTAGACTGTATTTAAACTGGTTATCAGAGTGTTATGTTATGAATACTATGAAATTCATTTATAAAAATTTTAAATAAAATGATTTTGACAAATAATCAATTGTTTCCCTTCACTCTGAAATAGGGTTCTGTTTTCAGCATCTTCACAGCACCAGTCCTCAAGCCTGTACAATTTTATGAAAAATAGTTAATTTTTCAAAAGCCTGTCTTTTTTGGTTTGTTCCTTGTTTTGTCTTCTATTGAGTCTTGCAGTTCTCTCTTGATTTTTTCGATGTACTTCACTCTAAAAAACCATTTAAATCTCAATATATACAGGAGCTCATTTTTCAGCAGCTGCTCAATTTAGAACTCGTGTGATAACGACCCCAGGAAAATTTAGACTGTCCATACTAATACAGAAGATGGAAGTGATGCTATCTATACGCCTGTTGCACATGTGACTAAAATGTAATGACATGAATCAACACCTGGAAGAAATTTAGGATGGTAAGAATAATTGAATATTAAGATTCTGGAATGAGGTATTCTGAGAGTTCTGAAACGTGTCATAGCTGACAACAGCATTTTTCAAGTGCTTTTGAACTGCAACAAGACTATCCTGGCCATTGTGTACCAAGTAGGTAAGAAGCGACCGCATTTGTTTAACCTATAATACATTGAATGTTTATTTTAAGTTACTGAAGACATCTACATTATACTTCTGTGATCCAGAGGTTTGGGGATGGAGAAGACTGAGACGGCTCACACTGCACAGCAGCCCACCTTGGAGTACGTATAGTCCATAGAAATACAATGGTGTAGTCTCACCAAGTCCATGATATGGTCACTACTATAGTGAATATAGTCTCATACAATTGGAATACCAAAGCATGAGGTAAATGCTTGCACTCTCGTCTCAGTGACTCACAGAGCGAGGAGGAGGATGATGATGGCTTTGTTGGGGGGACCGGCGTGCAGTCAGACAAGGGACAGAGTGGCGCGGAGTCAGAGGGTGTGGATGAAGAGGATGACGATGAAGAGGTAACTTTGTTAGAAAGGACATCGTAATGTTTGGTCCAATTCAGACAACTACAGGGCCTTGCGAAAGTATTCGGCCCCCTTGAACTTTGCAACCTTTTGCCACATTTCAGGCTTCAAACATAGATATAAAACTATTTTTTTTGTGAAGAATCAACAACAAGTGGGACACAATCATGAAGTGGAATGACATTTATTGGATATTTCAAACTTTTTTAACAAATCAAAAACTGAAAAATTGGGCGTGCAAAATTATTCAGCCCCTTTACTTTCAGTGCAGCAAACTCTCTCCAGAAGTTCAGTGAGGATCTCTGAATGATCCAATGTTGACCTAAATGACCAATGATGATAAATACAAGCGACCTGTGTGTAATCAAGTCTCCGTATAAATGCACCTGCACTGTGATAGTCTCAGAGGTCCGTTAAAAGCGCAGAGAGCATCATGAAGAACAAGGAACACACCAGGCAGGTCCGAGATACTGTTGTGAAGAAGTTTAAAGACGGATTTGGATACAAAAAGATTTCCCAAGCTTTAAACATCCCAAGGAGCACTGTGCAAGTGAACTGCAGAGATCTACAGCTGAGGTGGGACACTCTGTCCATAGGACAACAATCAGTTGTATATTGCACAAATCTGGCCTTTATGGAAGAGTGGCAAGAAGAAAGCCATTTCTTAAAGATATCCATAAAAAGTGTCGTTTAAAGTTTGCCACAAGCCACCTGGGAGACACACCAAACATGTGGAAGAAGGTGCTCTGGTCAGATGAAACCAAAATTGAACTTTTTGGCAACAATGCAAAACGTTATGTTTGGCGTAAAAGCAACACAGCTCATCACCCTGAACACACCATCCCCACTGTCAAACATGGTGGTGGCAGCATCATGGTTTGGGCCTGCTTTTCTTCAGCAGGGACAGGGAAGATGGTTAAAATTGATGGGAATATGGATGGAGCCAAATACAGGACCATTCTGGAAGAAAACCTGATGGAGTCTGCAAAAGACCTGAGACTGGGACGGAGATTTGTCTTCCAACAAGACAATGATCCAAAACATAAAGCAAAATCTACCATGGAATGGTTCAATAATAAACATATCCAGGTGTTAGAATGGCCAAGTCAAAGTCCAGACCTGAATCCAATCGAGAATCTGTGGAAAGAACTGAAAACTGCTGTTCACAAATGCTCTCCATCCAACCTCACTGAGCTCGAGCTGTTTTGCAAGGAGGAATGGGAAAACATTTCAATCTCTCGATGTGCAAAACTGATAGAGACATACCCCAAGCGACTTACAGCTGTAATCGCAGCAAAAGGTGGCGCTACAAAGTATTAACTTAAGGGGGCTGAATAATTTTGCACGCCCAATTTTTCTGTTTTTGATTTGTTAAAAAAGTTTGAAATATCCAATAAATATCGTTCCACTTCATGATTGTGTTGTTGATTCTTCACAAAAAAATACAGTTTTATATCTTTATGTTTGAAGCCTGAAATGTGGCAAAAGGTCGCAAAGTTCAAGGGGACCGAATACTTTCGCAAGGCACTGTACATTTGATATCAGGGATGTCATCACATACAGTTTAGGTATGTGTTCCTCTTTCATTAGGCAGGAACTGCAGCCCAACCCAAGGATAAGGGTAAGTGAGTATTATCACCAGTAACATTTCTTCCCCACTATTCTGAAGTACCAATGTTGTAAGTAACCATTGTTGTGTGCCACAGAGGAGGATTCCTTTGCCCGGATGCTTTCTATCTGGGGCACCACCAAGTATATCAGCAAGTGGAAGATGGCCCATCGGAGAGGCTACCATATCAACTGCCTGACCGATGACCCCAAACGCAAGGCCATGATCATGCAGCATGAGCTGGACTGCAAAACCAGTGTAAGAGACCCCAACCGTATTCCTTCAACTCAGCTCAATGGTAGAAAGGGTAATGCTGGTCGTGAGAGTTGCTGATGACATTAATTGTGCATATCTTAATGTCCATGACCCTGAAAGCTGAATCACGCAACTCTCTTCTTCAGATTCCCCTCCCTATGGTGTGTATGATTGAGAAGGAGACCCTGCAGATTCTACAAAATATTGAGAATGGTAATCCCTGGTCAAAGTGTCCCTACACTTCAATGTATCTGAGCATATGAACTGTAGAAAGTCCTCTCCATCTCTTTACTTCTCCTCTCTGTGTTACTGTAGACTACAAGTACAAGTTTGGCGCCAGCCACCATCTGACAAAAGAGCTCCATGAGCGTATTGAGAGCCTGAAGTGCCAGGTATCCTCCAAGGTTAGGCACAGTGAGCCGGTCCCAGAGGGAGGAGTGCTGGCGACCCTGGTGGGGTGGGGCAGGGCACTGTCTGCTATGCTGGGTTGGCGCAGTGGAGCCTCAGCTACTAAAGATGGGAATGTTCTACCATGCAAGGAGTGTCCCCTTGAAACAGACGACACAAAAGAATAAAGACTTGAATTTCAACGACTAATCTGTGATTATTCTTGAAGTTACAAGCATTTTGCTACACCAGCAATGACCAATACATTTTTATTTGCTTTTTAGTTGTGTTTCGGTAGCAGTTCAGCACCAGAGGGCTCTAATGACTGGACTGTACTAAAGCTCAGCATTCTACTACAAACTGCTTGGCCTACATGTGTTATGTAATATTTTAAGGAGGCCATTTCCCCTGAAGGAATAAAAAACAATACCACTGTATTAAAAGCATGTCTGTTTTACTCATTGCATTTTGGAAAATTCCTTTAGAAAGCCATTTATCTTAGAAAAATACAAGTCATATCTACCCTGGATCACTAAAGCTTTGACATCAGTAACCTACTACAGGTCTTGGTTTTAAGCAGTTGATTGCTTGGAGCTCCAATTATGAACTGTTTGTACCAACCAGATAAGGAGTATGAGAGTAGCATATCTAGAGCTCTTCACAGTTGAGTCTCAACAAAGTGATTCATTTGGATCCCGATAATGTGGTAATGAAAATGAGAGAACTCTTTTGTAGGCCTGATATTCAATAACCCTTCAGCAAATGTTTTACCAAGCTTCACCTTGTATTTACCATAGTGTTGTAAGAAAAAGAAGAGGAAAACATTTAAGAAACAATTGGCAATACAGAAATTCCCTTGACTTGGCACATATTGTTGAGGTATTGTATCAAGGAGAAATGCTCTCAGATGTCCGTTCATTTCATTTTAGGGAGCACCAGTGCAAACACAATCCTCTCAGGAACTGTAGTGTTATTAAATCTTCCGATGAAGGCTGTGTTGGTGCTTGTGGAGTAATGTTAAATGAATGATAAGACCTTTTAAGACACATAAAAACAAGTAATATGCAAGAGAAATAACAGCTTCTTTCCTACACATCAATAAATTGCCTGAACTGCTTTTCAATAGTTGGAATGTAGTGGTGTACGGTATATTTGAGCACTGACTGAGGTGTGTACAGTTTATGCAGTATGATCCAATATGTTGCATGAAGTATTAGTGTATGTCATTTTACAGACAACTCTGTACAGTAAAAATGGAATACATTTCAAAGGGTATTACAGTAAGTATTTGACAAAACAATGGGTCCTTCATATCTGATCTATAAAATACAAAGTAATTTCGTCACGGATTCAAATGAAGGCAAATATCCCTTGGACAAAAACGGGAGCATCTTCAATGTTCATACAAAAATTTGCTCCCAACACTTTACAAAAGTCAAGATGTATCAAAAGTCCTTGTTATACAAATTATTGACACGCGCACTCTTTTCCTCCAATGAGGATGTAATAAAACAAAGGCGAAGTGGTGGAGAAAGGCAGGCATTCTCCCTCTGGATGACAGCTGTCCGGTCACTGTTGCCTTGATTAAACATCCGTCAATAGTGAGAGAAACTGTTTACAGAGCGCGTCCAATACGAGGCATTGCAGTACTGAGTGACCCAATGGCCTCACTGTCCACAACCCAGTTCTCCAGCCAGACTTCCAACAGGAGTCCCTTTCCTCCAGTGCCTGAACTCAGCTGGGTGGAGCTGTCCCCGTCTCCTGTTCAGTCTGGGGACATTTTGGACTGACTCCTCAGGCTGGCAGCTTCCTGAGACTGGAGTGGAGAAGAGTGAGTCCTCTCTACACTGCAGCAAAACTCAAACTGGCCTCAGCCCTCAGTAGAACAATTAAATCCTCAAACAAAACAACAACTGTACAGGCGACCCTTTCTGAAATTACAAATTAGATAAGGAATTTCCCTGAACGTTTAAAATCTGACAGCTAAATGACACAACCAAAGGAGGACTTCGTATCTCCGGAGTTTGAAACATAAAACGAAACATCTGCGCTAGTTGACTACCAGCACATCTGGTCAGGCAGTGTAAATTATTTTAAAAAGTACATTGCTTCAAGTATGTAAACAAACAATGATATATATATATTTTTAAGAGGGAGACTCATTCCATCAGTGCTGTCAAGCCTGGGCCAGTGCAGAGACTCCTGAGGTTTGGCTCTGTCTCGTGCTCTCTCGCACACACACGCACCCTCTTAAAAAAATGAGGGGGAAGAGAGAGGGTACTCCATGGATCTCCAGTTGAGGACAGTCCAATGCTCTGTGTCTCCTCATACATCAGCTCCTGTCACTCAGAGAAAAGTGTGCGTGGCGATGAGGGGCTGGGCTCTATGACCTGCAAAGACACACCCCTCCGTCAGCCTGTTCATATGTGTTACGGCGGCTGCTGGGAAAACAGGGCGATGGGAGGGGGGTGGTGTCGGTGACAAACACAACACAACACAGGGAAAATAGAAGGAACAGGAAGAAAATGAATGAATTATTCACACACACACATGGGATTCTTATTTTGGTTGTAAGGGGTGAAGGATGGCTGTAAGGGCTGAATGATCCATCGACATGAAGACAGTGATCCTGATTTCAAATGAGGATCAAGTGCTTCAGTAAATAAAATGAAAGAATAAGAATCTATGGCTTTTGGAGTGAGAGAGAGGACAGAGAAGGGTGGTTCGTAAGCTACAAGACTCAGCATTGTAGACACTCTTCATAATAAAATGATATTGCCTAACTATTTTTTTTACCTATAAATGAATAATATGTACCTATTGATTCTTGAAGAATAGAACTTTGAAATGCCTCAGGAGCTTAGTGTAACTGTCAGACCCCATCATATCAGCTTGTTTCATTCCAATGTTTGTAAACAAATGAAATATTTTCAAACACTATATAGCATTAAAACATAGTTAAAATTATACTTTTGATATCATGGATGGTCAGTCCTTGCATCCATAGCTCTGTCTATGAATGTACATTTCTCTAGCCCCATCCCTCAGCTTTGTAACGAAATAGGCGCTGGGAGTCCGCTTTGTTATGTTTCAACTGCTGATTCCCGCTTTAAAGCCGCTTGTAATATGGTAGCAATCAAAGCTAAACAAAAAGTGTTAATATACAATCTAACTTGTTGAAATCAGCTTTTACTAAAAGTCCCTCTGTTTATGGAACAGTATTTTGTTCCCAATAATCAAATCAGATGTTATTTGTCACATACACATGGTGAGCAGATGTTAATGCGAGTGTAGCGAAATGCTTGTAATAGAATAAAATCACCTGATCACGGAAGTTGCTTGACATGATTGGTGTCTGAGCTCATTGATGAGAATGTGACGGTGCTGTATGTTTTGGACTATTGATAAAGCCAGCATGCTTACATCACCAGTACATAGAGGAGGACAGAGGACTGACTACACACAATGGTGATGGGGGCTCAAGATGCATTCAGTGGGACATCAATTCTCGCACATCAACCTGGCAGACTGATCAACAGAAAATGTAACATACTGTATCCAGCAACATATAAAACAAGATTTAAATACATAAGTACTGAGACATCTCTTAACTTCCATCTAAAGCTGTTGCTTTGATTGTATGACATTGTGTTGTACTGTACATGTTGCTGTGTTTGTGATCTGCTCTGGGTTGAGTTCAGACAGAGCGGTGTATTCTGCGTATTATGCTTGAACCTGCTTTGTGTTTGGTGCTCTGTGTTGGATGATACTCACTCTGATCCTGACGAGTCACCGTCTACTGTTCCCGCCTTGATGCTCATGCCGACACCATTCAGCTGATCTGGTAGGCTGGGTTTGGCCCGGCCCCCTCGGCTCTCACTGGAGGAGGAGCCCTGAGAGGAGGCGTGGCCCGGCGCGTTCTTTGACAGCTCGTTATGGATGCGGTTGATACCATTTCTCTCTGCGATGGGGGAGAGCTGCTTCTTCTTCAGGATTCCTGAATTTGAAGACACATCCTCTCAAACAATTCCAATGTTCTGGAAAGCCCACCCCTACAGATATATATATATAGATATATAACTAACAACATGTGGAGGAATGTTGCAGCAGTGTGGATGTTTAGTTTTGTTGCTAACCTTTCTGTGGGTGTGCATTGAGGTTGGGCAGACTGGGAAGTAGCAGCATCAAGTTATCCTTCCCATAGCTACCTGCCTTGTCCCCTGGCCTTTCGCTTGGCATGCCTCGAGTGTCCCGAGTCTGGCCCAGCTCAGTGTTGGCCAGAGACTCTGTCTTCAGCCTGTCTGCTCCCCCGAGGCCCTCACTGTTGCTGGCTGTCGTCATATACTCCACTGGCCAGTACAGCTTACTCAGGTTGTTATCTGGGGAACAATTTTAAGACTACATCTTAAATGCTTGATGCATTAAATGATGGTGTAACCGATGGTCAAATTCAGAACATTCATGTATTGCTCAGAGGTGGATTTATTTACACCTGGACAATTGTATACAGTGTAGGTGTAGTCTATTGAAGGTCTGGTCAGTGTGTGCTGTTTGGGTGTGGTGGACTGTTAAAAGTGTGGGAGCAGTATTATCAAGAAGGTCTGAGGTCACACAGTGGATGGGGCTGTGGTGACAAACCGGGCGCGTTCCTCTGCCAAAGCGTTGCTGACGCATGCCAAATCTTACAACACCTAGATAGGTATTTTACAAATCAGCTAACCACATCATACATTATAGCAATCTGGTGCCCAACAGCAACCATTGGTTGATGCATGCAACGTCTGAGCAGGGGAACACAACCACCATGTTGGTGTGGTCTACTGAGAGTGAGGCATTGAATGTATGAGGTCGTATAGAGTGTGGATGACTGGGTTGATTATAGGTGTGAGGTCATACCGTGAGGGTGTGGTCTCTTGGACACGTTGGAGGCCATGCTTTCCCAGCATTCCTCTGGTGGGTAGGGCTCCTCCTCCTCGCTGTCAGAGGAGTGTGTGGAGGCGTATGAGCCGCTCTGGTCGTCCTCCAGAGACAGGTCACTGTCAGAGTCCGAGTTGGGATCTGTTGTTGCACACACACGTTAAGATGATGACCAATGAGAATTGCACAGATATATAGTTTGTATACATATATTAACCATATGAAATAACCCTCTGTATGCCTCTCTGCTAAAGGCAGTCACAGTGATCCTAATGACATTAGAATGGGAGACCTACTATCTAAATGCTCTTTAGTTTCATGGAAGAGTGAGCCGTGTTCATTCAGAGCGATGTGTGCTTGGCTGTTATTCAGGCCACCATCATCCCTGAAAAACACAACAGGACTTGTAACAGGACATAAACATACAAACACAAAGCCCTCATCTCCTCAATCAAAGTTACTATGTGTATCTGAAAGGGCTGTTCTACTTGTATTACTGTACATAATAGACCATCATAAAATATAAATGTTATATATAACATATAAAGTATAACATATAAAGTAAGCTTTTTTCTAATACACAATGATGCAGGAGGCCCTGAACAGCTTGTGTCCAAGGGGTCTGTTATGTCCCTCTGGGCTTGCCGTACCTAAGGACAAAAGGGACGTAGCTCTGCTGGCTCTTGCCACTCTGCAGGGTGCCGTTCAGAGACACATTGGAGTCTCCAAACGGCAGGTGGTACAGTCTGCCATCCATGTAGCTGTTGGTACAGTTATATGACTGGAGGAGGAGAGGGACATGGTATAAGTTAATAGGCAGTCATCACACCAAATTCTGTTTTATTTGTTTGATGCTTTAGTTCATTGTCCTTGGTAACACAAGGCCAAACCTAAAGGTATGATATGGAGGCCTACAGCTGTACATAGCTGTACTAGTTCCTGTTCTACTAAGGCCTTGGATGACTGGTGTCCCTATATAGTGGGAGAGACTCACAGAGGGCTTGGACTTGATCATGTGATCTGGGCGCTTGCGGCTGCAGCAGTAGCGCATGGCTTTCCTGGCATCCTTGTTGAAGACGATGCGGAAGAAGAAGATGAAGGGACCCTGGATGGACAGACCAAAGGAAGAGGAAGTCAAAGAAACCAATGGAGCAAGGTACCGATTCCTGGTATAAGTCAGAGAAGAAAGTGTTTACCTGGAGACAGTTGAATCCAGCAAACAAGTAGTGGAAGATGATCATGTCACTGTTGACTGAGAGTACAGCTAACAGACACGTTACAGTGACCAGGAGGAGAACCCCACACGCAGTCCTCAGCCCAGAGCTACACACACACACACACACACACACACACACACACACACACACACACACACACACACACACACACACACACACACACACACACACACACACACACACACACACACACACACACACACACACACACACACACACACACACACACACACGTTAAATGAGGACACAAGGTTACATTGGGATAAGTGCATTTTCAGAGTTTAGTGAATTGGCAGCTTCACTCTCAATTCAATGACACAATGCACACTCTCCGTTGTGCCTAAAGTGCGGTAGTCATGTTTCCTCGAGGTACAACAGCATGCCTGTGTTAATGACAGAATGAGTGTAGTTTCCCTATTGTTTTTATTCAGGCAGCGGCAGGACACTCACACAGGGGGCTCTTTCTTCTCAAAGCTGTGGTGTCTAATGGAGCAGGATGCTCTGGAGGCCAGGATGTACAGGAAGATGTTCATCTGGAAAACACAAACAATGTATTAATGCACCTAATTTACATAATAACCTACTAATATTGAACACAAGTTACACAAAGATTACACACCAACCACCATATCATATGAGTGTAATATAATACACTGTATTAGAAGTGGAGTATACTCACAAACACCACCATGGCGATGGGCCCTGCCAAGCTCCAGATCAGAGTGTCGTACATGGACAGCCAGCAGAAGTCTGGGTTCCCATAACCCTCTGGGTCCAGTCCGACCGCCAGGCCTGGACAACACAACAAACAAACAAACCACTAGTAACTACCAGTAACTATAAAATAACTACAGTCTAACTGGATATATGATGAGTTGGCATTGTGTGTCTGTGTGTGTGTATTATTCAGACCTGTGATAAAGGCCGGCACGCCCCAGCCGATCATGTAGTAAAAGCGCATGGGTCCGTAGTTGATGTCTCGTATTTCGCTCAGCATGCGGTAGACGTGCAGGCCCTCCAGGAAGAGCCAGGAGAAGGTGCACAGGTAGAAGAAATGCAGCAAGATGGCAATGATTGTGCACATGAACTAAACACACACACAGACACACACACACAGACAGAGAGAGCATATAATACTGGATATGGCAGGCCTCAAAATGGGCTGAATGCTTTGCTTATTTTTTCCTTTGATTTGAATCAGATCCATATGTCAGACACCTATTCCAAATACAAATGAGAGGAAAGGTAGGATACTGAAAGTGAAGTGCTGAACAGAGGTAGAGAGGGACACGAGGTCAAATACAGTATTAAAGGTAGATAGAGAATAACTTTATTCCAGTAGTTTACCGGGTTGTCTGGCAGGTTAATGCCCAGGATGAAGATGAGTTCGGAGATGAAGAGGGCAGTGGCTCCATTGTTGATGATACTGGTCTTGTTGCAGTGCATGGCCCGCAGGCAGAGGAGGAAGAAGGTGGTGAGAAAGAGGAAGACCAGGGTCACACCCACCGTGCTCCACGTCACCAGCTTCACAGGCAGGATCTCACCGTTCTGAAAAGATAAGAAGGGGAAGTTTAAATAGAGCTTTTTCTTGTCATAATAGTGAACAAGACCACTTTTGGGTGAAGCCTGTGGTGCATTGAGGTATCTATGTGAAGTTTACAATGTGAAGTCTATATGGAGTAGTTTTGTAGTGTTGTATGCAATGTTAGGTCTGAAAGTATGAGGGGAATGTTGTGTGGTGTTTTTGTGATACATCGTGTAGCCCCTCTCACCTCTCTCCTGGAGACATCCATGAGGACAGCGAAGCTGGTCATGTGGTAACACTGGCAGCTGATGTGAGTGTTGTTCCTGAACACCATCTCACAGCCTTTAGCTGACCAGCCTCCGTTCCCCGCTCTGACAAACACAATAAACAGTCAAACAATGCAATGGTGGATTCAATGGTTTCAACCTAATCCTTTATAGAGCCTTCCTAAAAACCTGTTTCTACAGCTCAAAGTTCAAATAGTGTGTGTGTGTGTATGTGTATGTGTATGTGTGTGTGTGTGTGTGTGTGTGTGTGTGTGTGTGTGCAACTCACAGTATGGAGTGGTTCCAGAAGACACAGATGGGTTTGGAGCGGTCCTCAGCGGTGACCATGCGGAACTGCACAGTGATTGGTTTGTCCAGGGTGTGCTGCAGCAGCTCCTCGTTGTCATGGACCGTGATGCTGACCACAGGGGTGTTGATGACAGGACGCTTGGGCACCCTAGTGGACGTCACACAAAACCATCATTAAATAATACTTTAGCATAGAAGACAGCAACCTATACTTTACCATCTTCTCTTCCTCCCTTCACACACACATATAAAAATAGACACACACACACACACACACACACACACACACACACACACACACACACACACACACAGTTGAAGTTGGAAGTTTACATACATTTAAACTCAGTTTTTCACAATTCCTGACATTTAATCCTCGTAAAGTACGTCCTGTCCTTGCAGAAACAGCTCCTCAGCTCCTGTTTGAATCATAACACTCAAAGATTCCTCAAACAAAAAATATGTCTCACTTTCCCGATCAATCTCTTCTATAAACTGGTGCAAATCTGTATACTTAGACTTGGACTTCGCTTTTCCTGATTTATTCGCCATGATGTCTTCAATGAAATTGTTGAAAAAACACTTTCCAAAATACTACTTTCCAAAACATTGCTGTGCGTAACAAGCGTGACTGCAACTACTATGATGGTCAAGATGAGAATGGATTTTATCAAAGAAAACCGCACTTCATTTGATCAATGGGACCCTCAGCAAGAGAAATAAGAGCAAGATATCAGAATGTAAATCATAATTTTACCTTCAGATGTGAATGTGTGAAAACTGTTATGGCGGAAAATGTTTTTTGTTGTTGTTGATCGCTCTTCTCAAACAAAAGCATGGGATTTGTTCTCTGTAATAGCTATTTTAAATCGGAAAACGTAGTTTGATTACCAAGATTCTAATCTTTTGAAGGATTTAAGACACTTGCATTTTCAAGAATGTTTCATGTTACGACGTATTTTTAGTTGTCACTCTGAGATTCTCCCTGATGTTGATCCCGGTACGGGGATCGCAGCCATAAGAGGATTTATACTTGCGTACTACTGTTTGTACAGATGAGCGTGGTACCTTCAGGCGTTTGGAAATTGCTCCCAAGGATGAACCACACTTGTGGAGGTCTTGGCTGAGGCAGTGAGTTTGAGGGTAGGCCTTGAAATACATCTTCAGGTACAACTCCAATTGACTCTAATTATGTCAATTAGCCTATCAGAAGCTTCTAAAGCCATGATATCATTTTCTGGAATTTTCCAAGCTGTTTAAAGGCACGGTCAACTTAGTGTATGTAAACTTCTGACCCACTGGAATTGTGATACAGTGAAATATAAGTGAAATAATCTGTCTGTAAACAATTGTTGGAAAAATGACTTGTGTCATGCACAAAGTAGATGTCCTAACCGACTTGCAAAAACTATAGTTTGTTAACAAGAAATTTGTGGAGTTGCTGAAAAACAAGTTTTAATGACTCCAACCTGAGTGTATATAAACTTCCGACTTCAACTGTATGTTAATATGGAATCAGATCTCAGTCTCTCTTGGTCTCACCTCAGACTCCTCTTATCAGGGTCGTAGCTCTCAGGCAGAAGTGAGGCCAGGCTGTGGAAGATGATCACACTAGCGATGGCTTCCTGCTCGGGGTCGTCAGGACCTCTATGGCGCCTCTTCCTGTTGGACGTGTGGTTCCTCAGGAAGGGTTCTGGGAAGGTGTCCAGGTGGCGGTGGCCCTTGGTCTCCAAGGGTGGCTCAAAGACGGAGTCGGGGAGGGTGACGGCCGTCTCCTGGTCCTGAGGCCTCAGTCCTCTCAGAGACTGGTAGCGAGGGAGCTTGGCTCCGGGAAAGTTCATCTTCTGGAGGCGATCTATTGAGATGACTGTGGAGAGAACACACAACACAGGAAGGGTAGGTTAGACAAACCACAACAAAGAGATAACTGGTTAGACGTTCAGTTTATCCTTCAGCGCTCATGGAAGAATAATGAACACATATATTCCAGCTGATAAACAAACCACAACATGCTGTGCATATCTCTAACTTATTTTGCATTAAGCGATCATCATCACTCCCATATTTCTACAATGGCATACCACAGAAGACTACCCTCACCTATGTGTGGAGTGACGATGGTGAAGGGGCTGAGGTAGGTCTTCCTCATGTTCTGTGCCAGGGTGTTGGCGTACTGCTCAAACTGGCACAGCAGGGCCGCCGTGCCCCCTTCCGTCTGCTGGATCAGCTCCCAGTGTGGCCGTGTGCCCGGGGCCAGGATGGCACTGCCCACCCGCACCAGGTTCTGATAGAGGGAGTAAGGCAGGGGGTCAGAGAGACAGACTGGCATAGGGTGGTGTTGGGCAAATGTCTACAGAGTTGATCTGAGATTTATGTTGTATTGTGTCATGTGGTATTACGCTGTGCATTCAACTGTTGTGCGCTGCCATGTGTTGCCCTATCCTGTGCTGCATGGTGGTGTGTTACACTGTGCAGCATTGTGCTGTGTTGTGTATTATTGTGTTACCTCAGTGAATAGGACGTCCTGTGTAGCGGTCAGGCTGAAGCCCTGCTGGTGGCTCTCGTACTTCAGAAGGCTCTGGGTGAGGCGGTAGGCCACCTTTACATCACTACCGTAGAACTCTACCGTGTGTAGCGTGGCGTTGGCCAACATGGCTGCAGTCTGCTGGACACGCCCAGAGTCCAGGAGAGACATGTTACGGGCCAACTTCTCCGACTGGACCGGGGAAGGGAGAACATTCTTAAAGCACCATTTTACACGTTTGATGATGATGTTTGTGTGTGTGTGTGTGTGTGTGTGTGTGTGTGTGTGTGTGTGTGTGTGTGTGTGTGTGTGTGTGTGTGTGTGTGTGTGTGTGTGTGTGTGTGTGTGTGTGTGTGTGTGTGTGTGTACGTACGCACGCACGCACGCACGCACGCACGCACGCACGCACGCACGCACGCACGCGTGCGCACACGGTTGAAGTCGGAAGTTTACATACACCTTAGCCAAATTAATTTAAACTCAGTTTTTCACAATTCCTGACATTTAATCCTTTCCCACAATATGTTGGGTGAATTTTGGCCCATTCCTCCTGACAGAGGTGGTGTAACGGAGTCAGGTTTGTAGGAGTTCTTCGGCTTGCAAGCCTCCCCTTTTTTCTCCAAACATAACGATGGTCAATATGGTCAATATGGTCAAATAGTTATATTTTTGTTTCATCAAACCAGAGGACATTTCTCCAAAAAGTACGATCTTTGTCCCCATGTGCAGTTGCAAACCGTAGTCTATCTTTTTTATGGCGGTTTTGGAACAGTGGCTTCTTCCTTGCTGACCGGCCTTTCAGGTTATGTCGATATAAGACTTGTTTTACTGTGGATATAGATACTTTTGTACCGGTTTCCTCCAGAATTTTCACAAGGTCCTTTGCTGTTGTTCTGGGATTGTGTTTATACTTGCGTACTATTGTTTGTACAGATGAACGTGGTACCTTCAGGCGTTTGGAAATTGCTCCCAAAGATGAACCAGACTTGTGGAGGTCTACAATTTTTTTTCTGAGGTCTTGGCTGATTTCTTTAGATTTTCGAATGATGTCAAGCAAAAGAGGCACTGAGTTTGAAGGAAGGCCTTGAAATACATCCACAGGTACACCTCCAATTGACTCAAATTATGACAACTAGCCTATCAGAAGCTTCTAAAGCCATGATATCATTTTCTGGAATTTTACAAGCGGTTTAAAGGCAGTCAACTTAGTGTATGTAAACTTCTGACCCACTGGAATTGTTATACAGTGAATTATAAGTGAAATAATCTGTCTGTAAACAATTGTTGGAAAAATTACTTGTGTCATGCACAAAGTAGATGTCCTAACCGACTTGCCAAAACTATAGTTTGTTAACAAGAAATTTGTGTAATGGTTGAAAAACAAGTTTTATTGACTCCAACCTAAGCGTATGTAAACTTCCGACTTCAACTGTAGCTCTCACACGAGATATCAGGGACCTGTGCTCTCAAGGTGGATATAAGTTGACCAAATAGGTCAGTAACAGCCATGCTATATTGGCCTCCCTCCCTGATGAACATAAAGCCAAGCAGATAAAGGAACTGGATCTCGACAGAGAAAAGTTAGCATTCGAGCGCTTGGTATCCAATGGAACATTGAGAATGACCTATTCACCTACCGAGTCATGATCAACGGCTGACCAGCTACCAGAAGAGGTATCCTCTCAACTGTAAGCTCAGTCTACGATCCACTAGGTTTCCTTGCTCCCTTTATTCTGAAGGACAAGCAGATCCTCCAAGAGCTCTGCAAGATCAAGTGTGGCTGGGATGAGCCCATTCCAGAGGAACTCTGTAAACCATGGCAAAGATGGCTCTCAGAGTTGGATCAGCTTTCTAGATTCCAGGTGAATAGATGCATGAAGCCTGAAAACTTTGGTCCAGTTAAAACTACTAAGATGCATCATTTCAAGATGGCTGGCAGGACCAGAGTTTTTGGAGAAACCAGAAACACAATGGCCAAAGAATCCACAGCTGGGCTCTATCCCTCAGGATGACCCCGAGGTAAGGAAGGATGTCACTATAAATAGTTTGAGCGTGACAGAGGAGAGTCCAACTAGCAAGTTGATTGAGCACTATTCAACATGGAACAGCCTCAAGACGTCCGTTGCTTGGATGCTGAAGCGAAGAGCACTTTTGATCTGATAAAAAAAAATATGTATTTCACCTTTATTTAACCAGGTAGGCCAGTTGAGAACACCTTTATTTAACCAGGTAGGCCAGTTGAGAACAAGTTCTCATTTACAATTGTGACCTGGCCAAGATAAAGCAAAGCAGTGTGACACAAACAACAACACAGAGTTACACATGGAATAAACAAATGTACAGTCAATAACACAATAGGAAAAAAATTAAGTCTATATACAGTGTGTGCAAATGGTGTGAGGTGGTAAGGCAATAAATAGGCCATAGTAGCGAAGTAATCACAATTTAGCAGATTAACACTGGAGTGATAGATGAGCAGATGATGATGTGCAAGTAGACATACTGGTGTGCAAAAGAGCAAAAAAGTAAATCAAAACAATATGGGGATGAGGTAGGTATGGGCTGTTTACAGATGGGCTGTGTACAGCTGCAGCGATCGGTTAGCTGATCAGATAGCTGATGTTTAAAATTAGTGAGGGTCAAGCCAGAACAGAATATTTTGAATTACCCCCTCTACCCAGCTCAAGCTGTCTGTCAAGACACAAAGCCTCACTGTGGAGGACATGTAGGTAGCTGAGAAAGCAATAATCTGTTACGATCAGAAGCAGCACCTGAAGATAAAGGGAGACAATGTGCTAAAGGAATCGGTAGATGGACCCAATCATGGATTAAGGCCTGCTGAGAGTAGGAGGATGGATAAGTAAAGGATCCATGCCTATGGAGCTGAAGAACCCCATGATACTGACAAAAGATTCCCACGACAGATTCATGAGCAGATTGATCATTGTGGGAGGGGCCATATGCTGTCCAGACTTAGCCAATGCTTTTGGATGCCCTGTGGGAATTCATTGGCAAGAAAGATCATCAAGAGCTGTGTCTTCTGTAGGCGTATACAGGCCAAAGCTGGAGAACAAAAGATGTCTGACCTTCCACAGAACCATGTGACCCCTGACCTGCCACCCTTTACCCGTGTGGGTATGGGCTACTTTGGGCCTACAAAGATCAAGCAAGGCCGCTCTTTTGTGAAGCGATGGTGTGTGACTTTTACCTGCCTTGTTTGTCGTGCCATCCAACTAGATCTTGCTAGCTACTTAGACACAGCTTCCTGTATTAACGCTTGCGTAGATGTATCTGCCGAAGAGGCCCGTGTCTAGTATCGGGACTGATAGCGGTACAAATTTTGTGGGTGCACAAAGGGAGCTAGCAGGGGCTCGAAAGGAACTGGATCACAAGAAGATCCAGAACACATTACTGAACGTTGGAGTAAAATGGTCGTTCAATCCTCCCTCAGGAGCCCACCATGGAGGAGTATGGGAAAGGCTGATTTGGCCAGTGAAGAAGATTCTAGCATCAATCCTCCCTCAGGAGCCCACCATGGAGGAGTATGGGAAAGGCTGATTTGGCCAGTGAAGAAGATTCTAGCATCAATTCTCCCTCAGGAGCCCACCATGGAGGAGTATGGGAAAGGCTGATTTGGCCAGTGAAGAAGATTCTAGCATCAATCCTCCCTCAGGAGCCCACCATGGAGGAGTATGGGAAAGGCTGATTTGGCCAGTGAAGAAGATTCTAGCATCAATCCTCCCTCAGGAGCCCACCATGGAGGAGTATGGGAAAGGCTGATTTGGCCAGTGAAGAAGATTCTAGCATCAATCCTCCCTCAGGAGCCCACCATGGAGGAGTATGGGAAAGGCTGATTTGGCCAGTGAAGAAGATTCTAGCATCAATCCTCTAAGAACAAGCACCGGAAGACGAGGCTTTGCAAACAGCTCTGTGCGAGGTCGAGGCAATCATAAATGACAGGCCATTAACAACGATGACCAACGACCCCAACGACCTATAGCCTCTCACTCCTAACCACCTGCTTCTACTGAGGGCAAAACCCATCATGCCCCCCAGGCTATTCCAGAGAGGAGACCTGTACTCCAGGAGAAGGTGGAGGCAAGTGCAGTACATTGCTGATCTCTTCTGGAAGAGGTGGGTTAGGGAATATCTCCCATTGATGCAGGAAAGGAGCAAGTGGAATAATCCTAGAAGAAAATTCCCTCCTGGAGACCTGGTCGTCATCATGGATGAGACAGCTCCAAGAAATTCAAGTTTAATGGGACGCGTGGTGAAGGCCCTGCCAGGGACTAAAGGCCTAGTCCGGAGCATGTTAGTTAAGACAAAGACTAGCATTTTAGTCAGGCCCATCACCAAGCTCTGTCATTGAGGCAGACTAATTTAGGCAACCATTTTTCGGTGACATGCAACCCAAGATGTCGAGCTCATGAACTATGGATTCTTCACCGACACGCGCCCACATACAACCATACATCTATGTCTATACAGGACCTTAGACAATTATGAATTACGATTACGCTCTGATGCAGTATATTTGTTTTTATTATGGCCTCCACTTGAAATATTTTAGGTAATTGATTATGCATTTTGTGCATTGTACAATTAGGGGCTGGAATGTTAAAGCCAAATAGCCCATTTGTATTTGTATACAATAACCAGAGCATTATTAGTCAAAGTATTAGTGTGAAGCCATTATTGGAGATGAATACCCCCCTTGCGGCCAGTGCAGTGGCTACGGGAGGAGGAAAGGTTATTTGAGGGAGGAAGTCGGGCCTACGAGGAGGAGTCTTGGTTAGACGGGAGCGGTGTAGTTATTTGACCGCACTTGCTCGCATGATATCTTGAATTTACTGCGCACAATATACTTAATTTATTGCACTTATAAGTTATTAGAATTAGAGGAATTATAAGGAACATTTAAGTTTTCCTATCTTTTATATTAGTAAGTCTACATTGATATGCTTGAACGAAGAAGCATCCCTTTGTTTGTGAACTTGCAATCCGAAGTGCCACACTGCCATCATCTCTACAGATGTGCATTAAAGCCTGCTGTGAGTGTTTGTCCGAAATAGTCCCATATTTATTGGATGGAATAGATAAAAATATGCCATTACATTAAGCGTTTGAGCCAATCAGTTGTGTTGTGACAAGGTAGGGGTGGTATGCAGAAGATCCCTATTTGGTAAAAGACCAAGTCCATATTATGGCAGGAACAGCTCAAAAAAGCAAAAAGAAACAACAGTCCATCATTACTTTAAGAGATGAAGGTCAGTCAACTCCCGAAAATTTCAAGAACTTTGAAAGTTTCTTCAAGTGCAGTCGCAACAACCATAAAGCTCTATGATGAAACTGGCGCTCATGAGGACCGCCACAGGAAAGGAAGACCCAAAGTTACCTCTGCTGCAGAGGATTAGTTCATTAAAGTTTACCAGCCTCAGAAGTTGCAGTCCAAATAAATGCTTCACAGAGTTCAAGTAACAGACACATCTCAATATCAACTGTTCAGAGGAGACTGTGTGAATCAGGTCTTCATGGTTGAATTGCTGCAAAGAAACCACTACTAAAGTACACCAATTTGAAGAGGAGACTTTTTTGGGCCAATGAGTCCAAAAAATGTGTGATTTTTAGTTCCAACTGCTGTGTCTTTGTGAGACACAGAGTAGGTGAACAGATGATCTCCGCATGTATGGTTCCCATCATGAAGCATGGAGGAGGTGGTGTGGTGGTGTTTTGCTGGTGACACTGTCTGTGATTTATTTACAATTCTGCTTGAGAGAATGCCAAGAGCGTGCATCGCTGTCATCAAGGCAGAGGGTGGCTACTTCGAAGAATTTCAAATATAAAATATATATTTAATTTGTTTAACACTTTTTTGGTTACTACATGATTCTATGTGTTATTTCATAGTTTTGATGTCTTCAATATTATTATACAATGTAGAAAATAGTAAAAATAAAGAAAAACCCTTGAATGAGTAGGTGTGTCCAAACGTTTGACTGCTACGGTATGCATGCACACTACCGTTCAAACGTTTGACTGCTACGGTATGCATGCACACTACCGTTCAAACGTTTGACTGCTACGGTATGCATGCACACTACCGTTCAAAAGTTTGGGGTCACTTAGAAATGTCCTTGTTTTTTAAAGAAAAACACATTTTTTGTCCATTAAAATAACACACACACACACACACACACACACACACACACACACACACACACACACACACACACACACACACACACACACACACACACACACACACGAGACCGTGGTCTCAATGATGAATCCCTGTGAAAATAAAAGTTAAATAAAAAGGCACCAACTCTGCTAAAATCAGTTCATCACTCAACTTAATAGCATATGTCACTGAAGTGAATTGATCCATATAAATGTGAGCTAGCTGTAGAGGAGCTGTACACACCAGGGCTTTGAGTTTGGTGAAGGTGACAGAGGTACAGTTGAAGAGGTTGGGGGGCAGCCATCCCTTGTGTTCATCACAGTGGCGGACAGCTGTGCCTGAGAGAGAAAGAGAGGAGTGAATGTGCATGAGGCAGACCTAGGGAGAGTTTCAACCATTCCATTATAGAAATGGTAATTATTATATATGCTATATAGTATACTGTATTAGCTAAGCCACAGACTCATCATACCAATAGATCCCTTGGGACAGGAGACAGCTGTAGGGAGACCAAACTTTGTCCTAGGCCACCAGATCCCAGCCTCTATCGCCTGGGGACAACTGTCATAGATCACTGAGATAGAAAGAGAGAGGGAGGTAGAAAGAAAGAGGGAGAGAAAGAGGGAGAGAAGGAAAGCCGATTCAATTAATTGTCCAGGTGTAACTGTATGCATGACAGATAATTATTAAAGCTGCAATATGTCACTGTTAGGCTACCCGACCAAATTCACATAGAAATGTGAGTTATAGATCTGTCATTCTCATTGAAAGCAAGTTTGTTTGTGCACTATTTCTATGCTTCCCATTCTGAAGTTTAGTTTTCGTGTCTTTTACTTTCAGTTTTGTACACCATATTAAAACAGCTGAAAATAATATATTTTTGGTTATTGAAAAGATATTTCACAGCAGTTTAGACGGTACAATGATTTTCTATACTTTTTTTGTCACATAACTGAAATTAGGCAAACTATTAGAATTTCAGCAACCAGGAAATGGCCGAGCGATTTATGCACATTGCACCTTTAATGTTTACTTGGCACAACATAAAAAAAAGGCCTTCTATAACCATTAATTTACTAAATTAGTGAACTAAATGAATCATTCTGGGCTACAGATACATTTCAACCATGATGCAGTTTTCTGAAGCATGTGATGTATGGTAATGCTGACCTTCACAGCCATTGGGCGACACCTCAGCAAATGGGTTGTCACAGCGGTCACACTGGCGCCCAATGACCCCTGGTTTACACTGGCACTGGCCACTCTCTCTCTCACACGCTCGCGAGAAGGAGCCCACTGGGTAACACTCACACAGCAGACATGCCTCGCTGGCCTCTGGACGGTAGTGGTTATCCTTAGAAGAGGGAGTGGGATAGAGAGAGAGAGAGATGGACGGGGAGGGAACAGAAAAGGGAGGTAGGGATGAAAGTACATTTTCCCAGTCAATGAAATACCAGCCCACAGTACAGTTTCACCCATCGCCCCTGTCCAACATCCTGACATTGAGACTCAGTAGTTAGCTGACCTTGCAGCGGCACTCCCCGCTGGTCTTGTTGCAGTCGGCATCGAAGCCCCGGTCTGTCTGACAGTCACAGGGACCACAGGTCTTATGTCCCCACCAACCCCTGGGACACGGCAGGTCAGTCCTAAGGAGGGACACATACAGTCAGAAACACGGACCACAAATACACTCTGATAGTTTTCTTTATAGTCATATGGACCAAAAGGATCCTACTCACTTTCTCTCGCAGTACTGCCCAAAGTGGTTGCTGGGACAGTCACAAGTGTAGCCACGGGAGGAGCTAGCCTTCCTGGTGCAAGCTGATTGGTGCTCACAGGGGTTTAGTGCACATATGTCTATGCAGTTATCGCCATAGTAACCTGACAGGTAAACAATACAATATAAATTCATAAGTTATGCTTGGGAGGGATCAACATAAGGCAATATGGTTGTATTATATGGTTGTAAAATTGAATTATGAGGATGAAGACAATGCTGACGATGAAGAGGATGATGATGGTTGGCAAACTGACCGGTGAGGCAGGTACAGGAGTGGCTGTCCCAGTCATCATTGCAGTAGCTGTTGGAGGGGCAGGTGTTAGAGACACAGGGGTCTGGTACGCTGCAGCCCTGCTCCATGTTCACCCTCCTGGCCTGAGACATGCTGAGAGGCACGGAGCTGGAGGAGGTCTCCCCCACAAGCAGACCCTGAGGAACACACACACAGAAGGCAGAACACACTCAGACAATACTCTGTGTGTGTTTGTGTGTGTGTGTGTGTGTGCGTGTGTGCGCGCGTGTGTGTGTGTGTGTGTGTGTGTGTGTGTGTGTGTGTGTGTGTGTGTGTGTGTGTGTGTGTGTGTGTGTGTGTGTGTGTGTGTGTGTGTGTGTGTGTAAGAGAGAGAGAGAATGAGCGATGAAAAGAGAGCTGACCTGGACACAACCACGGAAGCCGTGATGTATTTTCCCATCAGCCCCAGTGATGCCCCCGACACTCAGAGTCTTGACCTTCGCCCCCTTCAGCTTATTATCCACTTCCATACTGGCCTGGATATGTAGATCAGATCACACACATTAGAAACATTCATATACACTCAGCTGACTGGCGGTCTACATACTGGCCTAAGTACATAACACATGCTAACTGCCCTGAATACATACAGCATTTCAATTAAATGTAATTAAAATACAGAAGCTGCAGTTTGTCTTCTAACAGTGTCTCACCGTGTAGAGTCCATGGTCGAAGGAGAGCACAGCCTTGTGTCTGGGCGCGCCCCCCGGGACACCCTTCAGCTCCAGCTGTAGATGGTGCCAGTCTCCGTCATTCACTGTCACCTCCTCTACCCGGGACAGGGTGGAGTCCTCCCCTCTCTGCAGGCCCATCACCACACTGCCCTCCCGCAGCTATAGAGAGATAGAGATAGAGATAGAGATAGAGAGAGATAGAGATAGAGATAGAGATAGAGAGAGAGAGAGAGAGAGAGATATGGAAAGGGATGGGAAGAGAGGTGAGGGAAAGGATGGGAGGGAGAAGGGGATGGGAAGAGAGAGGTGAGGGAAAGGATGGGAGGGAGAAGGGGATGGGAAGAGAGAGGTGAGGGAAAGGATGGGAGGGAGAAGGGGATGGGAAAAGAGAGGTGAGGGAAAGGATGGGAGGGGAGGGAAGGGGATGGGAGGGAGAGGGGATGGGAGAGAGAAGTGAGGGAAAGGATGGGAGGGAGAAGGGGATGGGAAGAGAGAGGTGAGGGAAAGGATGGGAGGGAGAAGGGGATGGGAAGAGAGAGGTGAGGGAAAGGATGGGAGGGAGAAGGGGATGGGAAGAGAGAGGTGAGGGAAAGGATGGGAGGGAGAAGGGGATGGGAAGAGAGAGGTGAGGGAAAGGATGGGAGGGAGAAGGGGATGGGAAGAGAGAAGTGAGGGAAAGGATGGGAGGGAGAAGGGGATGGGAAGAGAGAGGTGAGGGAAAGGATGGGAGGGAGAAGGGGATGGGAAGAGAGAGGTGAGGGAAAGGATGGGAGGGAGAAGGGGATGGGAAGAGAGAGGTGAGGGAAAGGATGGGAGGGAGAAGGGGATGGGAAGAGAGAGGTGAGGGAATGCAGGAGAGAGAGAGAGAACTTCTTTAGTATACATACATCACATGCTCAGTCAGTAAGGTTTTCGTCTCCTCCTCATCAGACAATCTATGGTAATACTGTAGTAAAATATGTGCCCTGTTTTAAAATGCAACAACTTTAAAATAGCTGCTGGACGGTTATTTTTCAAAAGAGGTACCTGACTAGACAAACACAACAGCTGCCAACTGAAAGGCCTGAAATGGCAGCTCTCAGATCTCAAGATAAAGTGTTTGTTAGTTGGCAGGCTGTCTCAACACCATCAAATATTTACAGTCATGCTGCTGCCCGGACAGCCAACAGGTGGAGCTTTACACCAACTAACCTACAGTCAAGTTGTAATGTCACATGCACAAGTACAGTGAAATGCCTTTCTTGCAAACTCTAAACCAACAACACAGTAATCAATCAAGCACTAAAAATAAGACAAGGTAGAACAAAAACACAAGAAATAAGAAACAAGAACACAAGGAAAGTAAGAAGCTTACAGTGGCAGTTCCAATACCATATTTACAATTTACAGGGATCCTAAAGTGATAGAGGTAGATATGTACAGGGGTAAAGTGACTAGGCATCAGGATAAACAGAGTAGCAGCAGCGTACATTAAGATTGTATGTGAGTGAGTGTGTGTGTGTGTGTGTGCGTGTGAGAAGAGTCACTAGAAATGTGTGTGTGTGTTGGAGTGTCAGTGTGCGTGATTGTGTGGAGTTCTGTGAGTGTGCAGCAAAAAATATATATATACACAAGGGTCAACTCAGGTAGTCCGTGTAGCCATTTTGTTAACTATTTAGCAGTCTTATGGCTTGGGGATAGAAGCTGTAGGAGCCTTTTGGTGTGAGACTTGATGCACCGGTACTGCTTGCCGTGCGGAAGCAGAGAGAATAGTCTATGGCTTGTGTTCCTGGGGTCTTTAACGATTTTCCCGGGCCTTCCTTTCACACTGCCTGATATAGAGGTTCTCGATCAAGGCCGGTTCTGTGGCCATGTATATGTATATATATATATATGTATATACGTGGTTGGGAGGAGGGTGTGTGGGTGGTTGGGAGGAGGGTGTGTGGGTGGTTGGGAGGAGGACGTGTGGGTGGTTGGGAGGAGGGCGTGTGGGTGGTTGGGAGGAGGACGTGTGGGTGGTTGGGAGGAGGACGTGTGGGTGGTTGGGAGGAGGACGTGTGGGTGGTTGGGAGGAGGGCGTGTGGGTGGTTGGGAGGAGGACGTGTGGGTGGTTGGGAGGAGGGCGTGTGGGTGGTTGGGAGGAGGGCGTGTGGGTGGTTGGGAGGAGGGCGTGTGGGTGGTTGGGAGGAGGGCGTGTGGGTGGTTGGGAGGAGGGCGTGTGGGTGGTTGGGAGGAGGGCGTGTGGGTGGTTGGGAGGAGGGCGTGTGGGTGGTTGGGAGGAGGGCGTGTGGGTGGTTGGGAGGAGGGCGTGTGGGTGGTTGGGAGGAGGCCGTGTGGGTGGTTGGGAGGAGGGCGTGTGGGTGGTTGGGAGGAGGGCGTGTGGGTGGTTGGGAGGAGGGCGTGTGGGTGGTTGGGAGGAGGGCGTGTGGGTGGTTGGGAGGAGGGCGTGTGGGTGGTTGGGAGGAGGGCGTGTGGGTGGTTGGGAGGAGGGCGTGTGGGTGAGATCCTTCAGGGTGAGGTTGTGAGGGCCGGGACAATGTGCAGTGAGTTAATTGTGTTCTCTGTACCTGTAGGGTAAGGTTGTGAGGGCCAAGACAATGTGCAGTGAGTTAATTGTGTTCTCTGTACCTGTAGGGTGAGGTTGTGAGGGCCAAGACAATGTGCAGTGAGTTAATTGTGTTCTCTGTACCTGTAGGGTGAGGTTGTGAGGGCCAAGACAATGTGCAGTGAGTTAATTGTGTTCTCTGTACCTGTAGGGTGAGGTTGTGAGGGCCAAGACAATGTGCAGTGAGTTAATTGTGTTCTCTGTACCTGTAGGGTGAGGTTGTGAGGGCCAAGACAATGTGCAGAGAGTTAATTGTGTTCTCTGTACCTGTAGGGTGAGGGCCAAGACAATGTGCAGTGAGTTAATTGTGTTTTCTGTAACTGTAGGGTGAGGTTGTGAGGGCCAGGACAATGTGCAGTGAGTTAATTGTGTTCTCTGTACCTGTAGGGTGAGGTTGTGAGGGCCAAGACAATGTGCAGTGAGTTAATTGTGTTCTCTGTACCTGTAGGGTGAGGTTGTGAGGGCCAAGACAATGTGCAGTGAGTTAATTGTGTTCTCTGTACCTGTAGGGTGAGGTTGTGAGGCCCAAGACAATGTGCAGTGAGTTAATTGTGTTCTCTGTACCTGTAGGGTGAGGTTGTGAGGGCCAAGACAATGTGCAGTGAGTTAATTGTGTTCTCTGTACCTGTAGGGTGAGGTTGTGAGGGCCAAGACAATGTGCAGTGAGTTAATTGTGTTCTCTGTACCTGTAGGGTGAGGTTGTGAGGGCCAAGACAATGTGCAGTGAGTTAATTGTGTTCTCTGTACCTGTAGGGTGAGGTTGTGAGGGCCAAAACAATGTGCAGTGAGTTAATTGTGTTCTCTGTACCTGTGAGGTTGTGAGGGCCAAGACAATGTGCAGAGAGTTAATTGTGTTCTCTGTACCTGTAGGGTGAGGTTGTGAGGCCCAAGACAATGTGCAGTGAGTTAATTGTGTTCTCTGTACCTGTAGGGTGAGGTTGTGAGGGCCAAGACAATGTGCAGTGAGTTAATTGTGTTCTCTGTACCTGTAGGGTGAGGTTGTGAGGGCCAAGACAATGTGCAGTGAGTTAATTGTGTTCTCTGTACCTGTAGGGTGAGGTTGTGAGGGCCAAGACAATGTGCAGTGAGTTAATTGTGTTCTCTGTACCTGTAGGGTGAGGTTGTGAGGGCCAAGACAATGTGCAGTGAGTTAATTGTGTTCTCTGTACCTGTAGGGTGAGGTTGTGAGGGCCAAGACAATGTGCAGTGAGTTAATTGTGTTCTCTGTACCTGTGTTTGTGAGGGCTCAATGTGCAGTGAGTTAATTGTGTTCTCTGTACCTGTAGGGTGAGGTTGTGAGGGCCAAGACAATGTGCAGTGAGTTAATTGTGTTCTCTGTACCTGTAGGGTGAGGTTGTGAGGGCCAAAACAATGTGCAGTGAGTTAATTGTGTTCTCTGTACCTGTGAGGTTGTGAGGGCCAAGACAATGTGCAGAGAGTTAATTGTGTTCTCTGTACCTGTAGGGTGAGGGCCAAGACAATGTGCAGTGAGTTAATTGTGTTTTCTGTAACTGTAGGGTGAGGTTGTGAGGGCCAGGACAATGTGCAGTGAGTTAATTGTGTTCTCTGTACCTGTAGGGTGAGGTTGTGAGGGTCAAGACAATGTGCAGTGAGTTAATTGTGTTCTCTGTACCTGTAGGGTGAGGTTGTGAGGCCAAGACAATGTGCAGTGAGTTAATTGTGTTCTCTGTACCTGTAGGGTGAGGTTGTGAGGGCCAAGACAATGTGCAGTGAGTTAATTGTGTTCTCTGTACCTGTAGGGTGAGGTTGTGAGGGCCAAGACAATGTGCAGTGAGTTAATTGTGTTCTCTGTACCTGTAGGGTGAGGTTGTGAGGGCCAAGACAATGTGCAGTGAGTTAATTGTGTTCTCTGTACCTGTAGGGTGAGGTTGTGAGGGCCAAAACAATGTGCAGTGAGTTAATTGTGTTCTCTGTACCTGTGAGGTTGTGAGGGCCAAGACAATGTGCAGAGAGTTAATTGTGTTCTCTGTACCTGTAGGGTGAGGGCCAAGACAATGTGCAGTGAGTTAATTGTGTTCTCTGTACCTGTAGGGTGAGGTTGTGAGGCCCAAGACAATGTGCAGTGAGTTAATTGTGTTCTCTGTACCTGTAGGGTGAGGTTGTGAGGGCCAAGACAATGTGCAGTGAGTTAATTGTGTTCTCTGTACCTGTAGGGTGAGGTTGTGAGGGCCAAGACAATGTGCAGTGAGTTAATTGTGTTCTCTGTACCTGTAGGGTGAGGTTTTGAGGGCCAAGACAATGTGCAGTGAGTTAATTGTGTTCTCTGTACCTGTAGGGTGAGGTTGTGAGGCCAAAACAATGTGCAGTGAGTTAATTGTGTTCTCTGTACCTGTGAGGTTGTGAGGTGTGCAGAGAGTTAATTGACCTGGGCCAAGACAATGTGCAGTGAGTTAATTGTGTTTTCTGTACCTGTAGGGTGAGGTTGTGAGGGCCAAGACAATGTGCAGTGAGTTAATTGTGTTCTCTGTACCTGTAGGGTGAGGTTGTGAGGGCCAAGACAATGTGCAGTGAGTTAATTGTGTTCTCTGTACCTGTAGGGTGAGGTTGTGAGGGCCAAGACAATGTGCAGTGAGTTAATTGTGTTCTCTGTACCTGTAGGGTGAGGGCCAAGACAATGTGCAGTGAGTTAATTGTGTTCTCTGTACCTGTAGGGTGAGGTTGTGAGGGCCAAGACAATGTGCGGTGAGTTAATTGTGTTCTCTGTACCTGTAGGGTGAGGTTGTGAGGGCCAAGACAATGTGCAGTGAGTTAATTGTGTTCTCTGTACCTGTAGGGTGAGGTTGTGAGGGCCAAGACAATGTGCGGTGAGTTAATTGTGTTCTCTGTACCTGTAGGGTGAGGTTGTGGTGCTGTCCGGCGGTGACGTGCAGCAGGGTGGCACTAGGCTGACGCGTGCGGAACATAAGCTCCACATGCCAGGGAACAGTCACCACCGCCGCCAGGTTAGTCCACTGCAACAAGCTGTTACCCAGGAAACGCTGAGGGTTGGCCATCACTGCAACACACAACCAGAGGGAGGGTGATGAGGGATGAAGAGAAGGAGGGGGGAAAGAGAGTGAGCGAGAAGCAGGAGAGAGACAGATGGGTAGAGTGCGAGAGAATGAGGAAATGGTTGCTTTCTAACAAACAGTTGGTGACAGTGAGTCAGTACCATTCTCACAGTAATATGTTCTGTGATCAAATCAAAAACAACCCAGCTCCAATTACTGGTGGGGAAATTACTACACAGTCTATGAAGAATACAAAAAACATCTAAACATCTCATTAAAAAGAAAGGAATTACCTTGGGAGTTGCTATATGGGTATAACAGTATCTGTGGCCATTTGAAACTCAATAACCACTCAATAAACAAATACTGTACAAACACAGCTGGTAACAGGAACAAAATACCACAACATGCCTCCTACCACTATTCACTAGTACTTGTGATGAGTGTCAGTCAGATGCACTCAGAGGTGTGTGTGTTCACATGTATGTGTATCTGACCTGCAGTCTGTGTATACTGACAGACAGGCATTCTGTCCCTTCTTCATGTCAGAGAAAGAGAGGTACTAGTGACATCTTTAGCTGGATGTTAGACAGAGACAGAGACAGAGACAGACAGACAGACAGACAGACAGACAGACAGACAGACAGACAGACAGACAGACAGACAGACAGACAGACAGACAGACAGACAGACAGACAGACAGACAGACAGACAGTGGTTGTGGGGCTCTGGCTTGACAGAGAGAGACAGAGAAGAAGGGACAGTGGTTGTGGGGCAGTCTGGCATGACAGAGAAAGACAGAGACACAGGGACAGTGGTTGTGGGGCAGTCTGGCATGACAGAGAGAGACAGACACAGGGACAGTGGTTGTGGGGCAGTCTGGCTTGACAGAGAGAGACAGAGAAGAAGGGACAGTGGTTGTGGGGCATCTGGCTCTGGTCTAAAACCACTAAAAAATGTGAACAGTATCCATGAAAAGGTTGATATTGTCAGTTTGTCACTGCAGTGTGTTCAGTCTGAACAGGGTCCAGATGAAAGGGTAAGTATATACCTTACAGTGAAATGTTTACTTACGAGCCCCTAACCAACAATGCAGTTAAAAAATATATAGAAGAATAAGAAATAAAAGTAACAAGTAATTAAAGAGCAGCAGTAAAATAACGAGACTATATACAGGGGGGTACCGGTACAGAGTCAACGTGCGGGGGCACCGGTTAGTTGAGGTAGTATGTACATGTAGGTAGAGTTATTAAAGTGATAACAACAGAGAGTAGCAGCAGTGTAAAAGAGGGCGGGGGCAATGCAAATAGTCTGGGTAGCCATTTGATTGGATGTTCAGGAGTCTTATGGCTTGTGGGTAGAAGCTGTTTTGAAGCCTCTTCTACGCTGAGCTGCAGTCAATTAATAGCATTCCATCATCTGTTTGTCACTGTTGGGGCGGTATGCAAATTGGAGTGGGTCTAGGGTTTCTGGGATAATGGTGTAGATGTGAGCCATGACCAGCCTTTCAAAGCATTTCATGGCTACGTGAGTGCTATGGGTCGGTAGTCATTTAGGCACATTACCTACGTGTTCTTGGGCACATGCACTATGGTGGTAGGCTTAAAACATGTTGGTATTACAGACTCGGACAGGGAGTGGTTGAAAATGTCAGTGAAGACACTTGCCAGTTGGTCAGCGCATGCTCGCAGCACACGTCCTGGTAATCTGTCTGGCCTTGCAACATTGTGAATGTTGACTTGCTTAAAGGTTTTACTCACATCGGCTGTGGAGAGCGTGATCACACAGTCTTCCGGAACAGCTGGTGCTCTCATGCATATTTCAGTGTTATTTGCCTCGAAGCGAGCATAGAAGTAGTTTAGTTCGTCTGGTAGGCTCGTGTCACTGGGCTGCTCTTGGCTGTGCTTCCCTTTGTAGTCTAATGTTTTGCATGCCCTGCCACATCCGACGAGTGTTGGTGTAGTATGATTCAATCTTAGTCCTGTTTTGATGCTTTGCCTGTTTGATGGTTCGTCAGAGGGCATAGTGGGATTTCTTATAAGCTTCCGGGTTAGAGTCCCGCTCCTTGAAAGCTGCAGCTCTAGCGTTTAGCTCAGTGCGGATGTGGCCTGTAATCCATGGCTTCTGGTTGGGGTATGTACGTACGGTCACTGTGGGGACGACTCATGGGATTAACTATGAAAGTACTTTATCTCCCACACCCTTGTCCATCCAGAGTCAGTGATGGTGGGAAAGGAAGTGAGATGCTGGGGATTTGCTCCATGTTTATTAGCCGTTATGCCCTCTCTAACCCCTGATGGCCGATCCTATGACATACTGGAAGTTTAACAGTTCTATTTTGAGAGTGATCTTTGTAATGATGTTGAATATTTAATGGCCTTGGTAGAACATGTACATTCATGCTATTGACACCCACTATGTAAAACAGAGCAGTAGCTTAGTACTAGTCTGCAGGACATTATACATTCCTCTTCTCTTTCCTCTCTTCTTCAGATGTTCTTCAGCCTCTGCTCTTCCCTCCACCTCTTACCCTTTCCCCATCTCCCCTTCATCATCCAGCCTCTCTAAACTGGGATGCTTTTGGATTTCACCTAACTGAAACAGGGATGCTTTTGGGTTTCTCTATTGTCTTCTCTCTCTCTCCCTCTCTCCCTCCCTCTCTCTCCTCCCTCCCTCCCTCCCTCCCTCCCTCTCCCTCCCTCCCTCCCTCCCTCCCTCTCCCTCTCTCCCTCTCCCCTCTCTCTCTCCCTCTCTCTCTCTCTCTCTCCCTCTCCCTCCCTCTCTCCCTCCCTCCATCTCCCTCCCTCTCCCTCCCTCCCTCCCTCCCTCCCCCCTCCCTCCCTCCCTCCCCCCCCCCTCCCCCTCTCCCCTTCAAACTGTCCCAGCTTGTAAATCAGCAAGTCAAACAGCTGCAGAGCATTGAGAGGAGATGAGAAGAGAAACGGACACTAGTAAAGTTGTTACATAAACATGCCTCCCTAAAACTGAAAAATGGAATACTTCACCTTCAACATGTCCGAGGTGTTAAGTCAGAGTAACCGTTTAAACTTATAGCTGTAAAATGTAATATGCTCACTCTCATGACAGAGTCATAAAAGCTTACGGCACATCACATCGCAGCTGTCATACACACATATGGGACCCTCGTAAACCCTTGTGAAATGGCTGGAATAAAACAGTACTACTCAGTGTGAACATCGGGCTTACGAAACCATCATGTCAGCAAAATGAAATACGACTGGCTTTATCTGTGCCAGGAAAGAGCCAAAGCTAAAAGGATGAAGAGATTACTTCAGTTATTTAGAGCTCTGCCAATTCCCTCTATGCATGTCGCTTGCGCAATCTCCTGTGCATGGTGTCTATGCAAATGTTTCTGCACTACATCTACACTAGTTCACTCAAAAAAAGCATGTTTGAAAATGATAAGAAAATACAATATAGCAGGTGCTCTTAACACCACAGCACCATGAAGCAAATGACATGGCCAGTGTCACTGTAACTACCTGGTTGTTGACTTATGGTACAGTCCATCAACTACAAAGACCCTAGTTAAGTCTAGGTCAGTAGAGCTAAGGGATGTTGTCTGTCTGATGTTTTAACCATATGAAGAAGATTTCCACCCTTCTGCAATGCTGTTACTTCCCTGAACCTCTTACCCTTCTCACAGTTCCGACCTCCGAATCCTAGGGGGCAGTCACAGCTGAACGAGCCCCACAGGTTGACACAGGTCCCTCCATTCATACACGGGTTGTTGTTGCAGAAGTGCCTTTTAGCAGAGCATCCTGGGAAGGTATTGGGGATGTGAGGAGCAGTTCAAACCAACCACATTATGACAAGAGGTAATCAACGGTTCATAAACTTCAGTTACAACGTAAGGTGCATCCACATGCCCAACACAACTCATACTGTGCTCAACTAAAACAGTAGCCTTGTGTGGATTGCAACAAAACTGTATCAAAATGGTTCAGTCCAATGGTAATGTGCAAGGTTACTGACCCGGTAGGGTGCCGTTGTTAGCGATGAAGCTAGCCATGTCGATGTGGCGGTTGTCGATCCTCAGGTCCTTCATGCAGCCCACAAACTGGCGGTTCTGGATGGGGAAGTCCTCAGGCAGTTTGGGCACACCCCCCAGGAGGAGAGGACCAGTCAGGTCCAAAGACCTCCAGCAGACAGACAGGACACAGAAACATTTAGAAGCTGACACCACTCTGTTTCTATACCACAACACATCATAAACATTTAGCTCGGCTTCTATACCACAACACATCATAAACATTTAGCTCGGCTTCTATACCAGAACACATCATAAACATTTAGCTCGGCTTCTATACCAGAACACATCATAAACATTTAGCTCGGCTTCTATACCAGAACACATCATAAACATTTAGCTCGGCTTCTATACCAGAACACATCATAAACATTTAGCTCGGCTTCTATACCAGAACACATCATAAACATTTAGCTCGGCTTCTATACCAGAACACATCATAAACATTTAGCTCGGCTTCTATACCACAACACATCATAAACATTTAGCTCGGCTTCTATACCAGAACACATCATAAACATTTAGCTCGGCTTCTATACCAGAACACATCATAAACATTTAGCTCGGCTTCTATACCAGAACACATCATAAACATTTAGCTCGGCTTCTATACCAGAACAGATCATAAACATTTAGCTCGGCTTCTATACCACAACACATCATAAACATTTAGCTTGGCTTCTATACCAGAACACATCATAAACATTTAGCGCGGCTTCTATACCAGAACACATCATAAACATTTAGCTCGGCTTCTATACCAGAACACATCATAAACATTTAGCTCGGCTTCTATACCAGAACAGATCAAACATTTAGCTCGGCTTCTATACCACAACACATCATAAACATTTAGCTCGGCTTCTATACCAGAACACATCATAAACATTTAGCGCGGCTTCTATACCAGAACACATCATAAACATTTAGCTCGGCTTCTATACCAGAACACATCATAAACATTTAGCTCGGCTTCTATACCAGAACACATCATAAACATTTAGCTCGGCTTCTATACCACAACACATCATAAACATTTAGCTCGGCTTCTATAACAGAACACATCATAAACATTTAGCTCGGCTTCTATACCAGAACACATCATAAACATTTAGCTCGGCTTCTATACCAGAACACATCATAAACATTTAGCTCGGCTTCTATACCAGAACACATCATAAACACCAGAACAGTGTTCATAAAATATTTATCACACACATTTTGCAGCTTGAGGTTTTTTTTCACGGAGGAAAACAGATCAACACCCCACAGAACCAAAATATGTTTACGATGCTTAACATTCTGGAGGTGAAGACTTTAGTTGAAAACCATTTCTGTAGATAACCCATAATGAGGACCATGTTTAGCTCAGGAAAGCCTATTTTTCTCTCTTGGGGTCATGATGGTACAATAGTACACTAAATCAAGAGGTTAAGTTCAGCTTGTGGCAAAATGTAAAAACAGAATTCATGGCTTCTAATGCCTAATATTGCTTTTACTCAGCTCTACTATAATCTGTTGGCAGATAACACTGCACAATTAAATACCAGTAAGCCCCTCCCATTTCCTTACTTTTTGGATCCTGATTGGCTGCCCTGGGCAGAGCAGGTGTAGTTCCCGATCACATTACCAAATCGCAGCGCCACTGAGGTGTCACAGTTGTCCACGGATACTACGACAACCTTCTGGTCAGAAGGACCCTGGGGCATGCCGGCTTGGTTTATGATTGGCTGTGAGGAGAGAGGAGGAGTTGTTGAGTTTGGCTCCAGTGTTATGGACAGAACACCTACAGCAGGTCGGGAGGAATTCACCTGACAAACTACTGTAAATAGCAGCACAAGTGCCATTATTCCAAATCTAAATGTCCTTCCCAAAAAGGAAATACTGTATGTGTTTGGGCAGAAGGTGGACATATACTGGGTAAGTAGTTCTTGGTTATCGATAGCGAGATAGACAGGAAACGCACACATTAAGCTGTAATCAGCCTTCTGGGAGTGTCCATAAGAGCATTCTCTGTCACAGGTGCATCTCAATGACGTCTTGATGCTAACAATATGCTAATACTTAAGGTTTCTTCTTCCTCAAGTTCCAGAAGAGAACATTCAAGAATAGAAAAGGCAAGTAAATATGAAGAAGATGATTGTCTCAGGAATATCCATCTCATTGTTTCTTGTGTGTGTCACTGTAAAGTATTTTTGGTTGATCAGCACATAGACTGCTTGTCTGCCTGAGGGTTGCTAATTACACATGGAGGTGTGCTACATATCTCAGCATTGTGCGATCTTAACAAAATCTGACTTATAAGGTGTCAAAAACGCACTAATCACATTTCTATTTCAATCAAATGCAAAATATCAAAAGAAAACACTAGCATTAAAAAAAACTCTCATTGAAACATTCACCCTAGAGATAAGGATTTTCTCAAGTCAAGTGATTCAATTAACAATGAAAAGACTTGAAACAATTTCACACATTTAAAGAAATTAAGAAGCTTTAACAATCCTAATGAAACGTTTGAATCAATTCTGAAGTCAAATTCCCGCCACTAGCTGTTATGTTCAGACCTACAGTATTCTTAAATATCACCCCAATTTACCTCATCATAATTGTTTTCAGTGCTTTAATCATTTAAAGTCAAAACAGCCCGAGTTCAAGTCAGAGGCTGGGACAAGGGGCACAGACACGGTGGAGAAGCCTGGCTCAGCAGGACAGTAACGGTCTTCTTCTCCACAAAGGATCTCTTTCATTGTGTGAGGAATCAATGGAGAGAGAAGCAGGAGGAGGGGCGGGGGGGGGTTAACGATCCTGTCAATAAAGGTCACAAACACAAGCGTTTCCCCCAGGTCACACAGAGCTCATATTGACCGCCAGCCCAGTTAGAGCTTGTGTCAGTAACGGCTATGCTAGCAGCACTGTGATGAGAGGGTCCACTCCACCGACCACCCTCTGCTGACTGACCAGGCCTGGGGCCGGACACTGAGCTGTGGACAGACCAGATAGGATTATTATCTATGCGGTGTGGAGTACAAGAAGGATATGATGCCCTGGGTAGCCTGATTGTTGAGAAATGAGGAATGCACAAATACCTCAATTATTCATAGCATCACCTCATGATACCATAAGCCATTTTTGCTACATATTCCTGCAGTTTCCATAATAACTGTCTGAGCCCTTTAATCAAAGGGGCTAAGAATAAAGACCAGACAAATGGAAAATAAGGTGGGTCTTACACACACAGACACTGCTGACATAACGTATCTAACCAGCTGTAATATTGTAGGTCATCACGGTAGAGTCCCATCCCATCTACCTGGAGCACCGAATAGAGAGACCCTGCCACAGAACATCTACCTGGAGCACCGTAGACAGAGACACTACCACAGAACATCTCCCTGGAGCACCGTAGACAGAGACCCTGCCACAGAACATCTCCCTGGAGCACTGTAGACAGAGACCCTGCCACAGAACATCTCCCTGGAGCACCGTAGACAGAGACCCTGCCACAGAACATCTCCCTGGAGCACCGTAGACAGAGACCCTGCCACAGAACATCTACCTGGAGCACCGTAGACAGAGACCCTGCCACAGAACATCTCCCTGGAGCACTGTAGAACAGAGACCCTGCCACAGAACATCTCCCTGGAGCACCGTAGACAGAGACCCTGCCACAGAACATCTCCCTGGAGCACTGTAGAACAGAGACCCTGCCACAGAACATCTCCCTGGAGCACCGTAGACAGAGACCCTGCCACAGAACATCTCCCTGGAGCACTGTAGAACAGAGACCCTGCCACAGAACATCTCCCTGGAGCACCGTAGACAGAGACCCTGCCACAGAACATCTACCTGGAGCACCGTAGACAGAGACCCTGCCACAGAACATCTCCCTGGAGCACCGTAGACAGAGACCCTGCCACAGAACATCTCCCTGGAGCACCGTAGACAGAGACACTACCACAGAACATCTACCTGGAGCACCGTAGACAGAGACCCTGCCACAGAACATCTCCCTGGAGCACTGTAGACAGAGACCCTGCCACAGAACATCTCCCTGGAGCACTGTAGACAGAGACACTACCACAGAACATCTCCCTGGAGCACCAAATAGAGAGACCCTGCCACAGAACATCTCCCTGGAGCACCGTAGACAGAGACACTACCACAGAACATCTCCCTGGAGCACCGAATACAGAGAACTGCCACAGAACATCTCCCTGGAGCACTGTAGACAGAGACACTACCACAGAACATCTCCCTGGAGCACCGAATACAGAGAACTGCCACAGAACATCTCCCTGGAGCACCGAATACAGAGACCCTACCACAGAACATCTCCCTGGAGCACCGTAGACAGAGACACTACCACAGAACATCTCCCTGGAGCACCGTAGACAGAGACACTACCACAGAACATCTCCCTGGAGCACCGTAGACAGAGACACTACCACAGAACATCTCCCTGGAGCACCGAATACAGAGACCCTACCACAGAACATCTCCCTGGATCACCGTAGACAGAGACACTACCACAGAACATCTCCCTGGAGCACCGAATACAGAGACCCTACCACAGAACATCTCCCTGGAGCACCGAATACAGAGACCCTACCACAGAACATCTCCCTGGAGCACCGAATACAGAGACCCTACCACAGAACATCTCCCTGGAGCACCGTAGACAGAGACACTACCACAGAACATCTCCCTGGAGCACCGTAGACAGAGACACTACCACAGAACATCTCCCTGGAGCACCGTAGACAGAGACACTACCACAGAACATCTCCCTGGAGCACCGAATACAGAGACCCTACCACAGAACATCTCCCTGGATCACCGTAGACAGAGACACTACCACAGAACATCTCCCTGGAGCACCGTAGACAGAGACACTACCACAGAACATCTCCCTGGAGCACCGTAGACAGAGACACTACCACAGAACATCTCTCCCTGGAGCACCGAATACAGAGACCCTACCACAGAACATCTCCCTGGATCACCGAACATCTCCCTGGAGCACCGTAGAGACACTACTACCCTTTCAGTCTGGAGAGAGACACTACCACAGAACATCTCCCTGGAGCACCGTAGACAGAGACACTACCACAGAACATCTCCCTGGAGCACCGAATACAGAGACCCTACCACAGAACATCTCCCTGGATCACCGTAGACAGAGACACTACCACAGAACATCTCCCTGGAGCACCGAATACAGAGACCCTACCACAGAACATCTCCCTGGAGCACCGAATACAGAGACCCTACCACAGAACATCTCCCTGGAGCACCGGAGACAGAGACACTACCACAGAACATCTCCCTGGAGCACCGTAGACAGAGACACTACCACAGAACATCTCTCCCTGGAGCACCGAATACAGAGACCCTACCACAGAACATCTCCCTGGATCACCGTAGACAGAGACACTACCACAGAACATCTCCCTGGAGCACCGTAGACAGAGACACTACCACAGAACATCTCCCTGGAGCACCGTAGACAGAGACACTACCACAGAACATCTCCCTGGAGCACCGAATACAGAGACCCTACCACAGAACATCTCCCTGGATCACCGTAGACAGAGACACTACCACAGAACATCTCCCTGGAGCACCGAATACAGAGACCCTACCACAGAACATCTCCCTGGAGCACCGAATACAGAGACCCTACCACAGAACATCTCCCTGGAGCACCGTAGACAGAGACACTACCACAGAACATCTCCCTGGAGCACCGAATACAGAGACCCTGCCACAGAACATCTCCCTGGAGCACCGTAGACAGAGACACTACCACAGAACATCTCCCTGGATCACCGTAGACAGAGACACTACCACAGAACATCTCCCTGGAGCACCGAATACAGAGACACTACCACAGAACATCTCCCTGGAGCACCGTAGACAGAGACACTACCACAGAACATCTCCCTGGAGCACCGTAGACAGAGACACTGCCACAGAACATCTCCCTGGAGCACCGTAGACAGAGACACTACCACAGAACATCTCCCTGGAGCACCGTAGACAGAGACACTACCACAGAACATCTCCCTGGAGCACCGAATACAGAGACCCTACCACAGAACATCTCCCTGGATCACCGTAGACAGAGACACTACCACAGAACATCTCCCTGGATCACCGTAGACACATGGTTCTCATTTCAACCCTGTATCCCCCAATCCAGTAAGTAGATTCGATTCTATCTGTGCCTTCAGCGTGCTATTAATACAGCTGTCCCATTGAGGGGTTGTCTGTGAGAAGCTGAATACTGGTGGAGTTCATTGTGGGTTTTGTGATCACTGATGGCTGCCTGTGTGTCAGAGACGATGAAGACTTAATTACGTTGTCCCACTGCTCTGCTCAAACATGAGCCCTCGTCTTTAAACACCTCTTTGGTCTCCCATTAGGCCTTATTATCATATCTAATAACTGGCCAACAGGATTATTTGCTTTGCTGATTTGAGTCTGAAATACTTGCAAATGCATTTCATTATTCACAACACATCGGGCTACTAGAAAGATAGAATGTACCTATAAACCTCAAAACCTTCCATACACTAATTGTTGAACAAAATGTCTTTATCCTTTAGTTGACCCCTGGTGAAGCAGTGGGAAACTCATTTGTTGGGACTTTGAAACAAACACACAAACCGGCAGTGTGAGATGGTCTGTTAGAATGGTCACACACCAAATCATCCGACACGCTCTTTTCCACAGTTCCCCTCAGTTGAGAAAGGTCTGGAACAGACTGTGGTCCAGATTCGCTGGTTCTTTCACTGAACTAAACATTGGGCCTTCGCTCCCAGAAGCCCCTGACTTGCTGAACTACACGGTTGTTGACTCTCCTGTAATGCCTCTCTGCTAATGTCTGTCAGCCACTCTGTCTGCTACACAAAGCCTCTGCCTGTCAGAGATGATTGGAGAGCACATATTTACTCAGGAATACATTCAACACTTTTCCCCTCACAACAGGGTGACAGGGAATCCTGGGAATATGAGTTCACCATCATCCACGATGACAGGGTTAGACAAGAGGGGCATGGGAGCAAACAGTAATATGAGATCTGAGATTGATTGGAAACACCATAGCAACCAGAGTGGTGAGCCCTGAAGCGCAGTGTCCCGCTCAAAGCCCAAGTCAATTCTTCTCTCTTGCCTTTCTTTTCGCTCCTCTCCTGCCCTGTTTCCTCGCTCCTCTCCCGTGCACCTTCCCCGGGGCCGCATCATTCACTACCCATGGTCCCATTGGAGGCCGAGCGAAGCACAAAGGCAGTGGTCATTGCCATTCTCCACACTCCCCCTTTCCCCTGAAAGGCACATTTCAATCTCAAATGCCCCCCACCTCATCCCACCCACCCCCCGTGGACAGGGACAGGCTGGGGAGGGCCTGCCGGCGTGGGATACCTCAGAGGGGAGGAGCCATCATTCTACCTCCAAGACTCGCTGGATTTTGTGGGATTAGTTCAACTAGGCCACTGAATGATCTCTGGACAGTTCTCTAGGAATATGTCCCTTCCATTGGTCTGGGCCTCTGCCTAAAATGATGGTTGTTAAATGTTATTGACTTCATGCTTTGTATTGCGCAAATGATGAGTAGGAAACTAGCTGGTAAAATGTGATAGTAAATGGTGGGCACTCAACAGGAAACACTTTGTAGGTCACTGGAGATTGTCATAGTCTGTTTAGTCTAAAAACGACTAGGTCAACGTGAAAAAAAAACAAGGACTTGTTGGTTTGTAAAAAAGTGATTCATGAGAGAATAATGTCCCCGCTTTGAGGGGAACCAAAACCTTTCCTCCAATGGCCCACGAGATGTTGTGTTCCCTCATATTCTGCTGGCTGGAATCTGACAGGGCCATGTTATCATAGACCATGAATAGAATATCCACACTTGAGAGGTCGCCAAGCAACAGCTTTATGATGCAAAGTGACTTCCTGAATAGATTAAAATGTAACATCCTGTGTGTTGGTCTGGGGGGTTTGGGGGACATCTGAAAAGGATGGGGATAACGGAGGAAGGGTAGTGGGGTGAGGGGTTATAGTTCCATGCATTCTTCACTTATTGATATGGAAATAAAACAGTTGTGAAGCTTATATCTCGTTTGTATGGAGTTTTTTTATTTTTATTTTGTATTATTCCTCCCACGCTTTTCTACTGTCTCTCTCACTTTCTCTGTCTGGCTGTCTCATCCCTCCTTTCCCCTTTCTTTCCAGCTCTCACTCCTCGCATGTCTGTCTGGCAAGCTTCCCATTCCACTGTCCCATCAACAGTAGTTCTCTGGAACGACACAACAGCAGTTCTAACAGGAAGCAGCAAAGTAAAGCTCCACAGAGGACTCAGGGTATTCTACTCCCAGTGTGGTCCAATTAGAATCACTACCCTCATCACTCTATAGACCGTCACTGTCAGATACTTGACGAAGTACTGCTGGTCTAGTATAAATAGATATGTAATTAACAGGACACTAAGTACAGTATACATATATATCCAGTTCTACCAGAACGTACAAGTCTTTCTACTCACAATACTATACAACATCCATAAATCAATTACCGGTAAGTCAATTGCAGGGCCAAATATGTTAAGAAAATATGTCTGATATTTTGATGTCTCCCATTTCAAGTCTGTGGTATGAGACAAACATAATTCAGTTTGGACATGTACTGATGTTGGAAATGACCTGCTCTTAGTCCTGCTCACTGTTTCACAATGGGGTCTGATGAAGCCACCAAGTCTATAGTGGGACTTTTCAGTAGCCTAGTCTGACCTTTGCACCCAAAAGAGCTCAAGTCAGTCTAGACTTAACCTAAAGTAGCAGGAGTAAAAGAAACACCTGAAACTAGATTCCCTACATACTGGTCTTGTAGGGAATTCAGCCAATCCAGTAAATGTGAAGGAGGAGTTAAGATGGAGTGTGGTCTTGTTAATCACATCCAAAAGCAGAAGTTGCATCAGGGGCTCTCTTTCCATTTCCCCTGAAAACAGGAACATCCAGTTGTTGGGGACTCAGCAGACGCTAGTCTAGACTCAAGTTATATCTCAGCCCAGATCCAGAAAATCTGTGTTTGTCTAGTGTTGAACCAGTCTCTATCTTGTAGGATCACAAGGACCAGGCCATCGCAGGTTTATCTCTGACATACCTTGTTGTAGTAGTAAACTTGGACCACATGCCACTGGCCATCACTGACACCTCCAAGGATGTGGGGTGACACAGTCGTCTTGGTCTCACCTAAACAAATTAAACCGCCAGCAAAAGTTACTTAAACATCATTGAATCAGGGCTTCAGTGGGTCAACACCTATCACAATAATCACATGTTGATATTTCAATAACAACCTAATGTAGATGCGGGGTAAATTGGCTGACGTGCACTAACAGATCGCCTCCTACCTGCAGAGAAGGTGAGCTGGATCTGCTCGTTGACGATTTCCACAGCGATGAAGTCATGCTTCTCGTTGAAGCGGCCATTGTAGAGTAACAAACCGTTTGGCTCCTTTGTGGCAAACCTGGAAGACAGAAAGAAACTGGGCTCACAAAGAGTCCATTCACAGCCAAAGACACCAAGACAGAGTAAACAATCTTTTCAGTGAAGAGAGGTCTTTGTGAGGGGAAAAAAACAACAAGATCCATTCAAGGCAGTATATTTCCACACACAGGAGTTTGCCACACTCGTTGTACTGTGGGCATAAGGGCATACTTCTGTAAATATAACAAATCATTTCTGCAATAAATGCATTTTCAACATCCACATTGATCAGTGAAGATCTCAGCAACATGTGTAAATGGTTCTGTATCAATATGAGGTGGAGTCTTTTCATACCCATATAGAAGCTCATCCAGTACCCTCGACACGAGGAAGACAGTGTACTGACTGACATGCCCTACTATAGCAGAGGATACAGATTTTAAATGCACCAGAAAACAACTGTTTTCCTGTCCTATTTTATTACTAGGAGGGTTTATTGATGCACTGTGCCTCGTGATTCCCCTTTGAGGAGCAGAGATGGCTAGATTTAACACCACAGGAGTTCTCCATGGATCACTGAGCACCCAACAGGGTTAACTACCGCCGAGCACCGTTCTTTGTCTGAGACTATCTGCAGGTAGGCATGGCGCATATACCCCAAAAACTCAGAGACAGCATGAGGTGGACAGTGACTACACACAGAGATGAAAAGATGTTCTGATAAGAAGTAACAATCAAATACAATGTCAACGCTACAGCACAATAAACACTACACTAAACTGATACAGGAAGCATAATTCCCGTTGCTTTACAGTATAATATGGAAATAGACAGGCTCAGAATGATATTGATGGTTTGCAGCAATGAGGAGATTATTTTAAACAGAGGAGGAACTAGGCAGAAATTAGGTAGTTACTGTATAACCGCAGGGAAAAAATATTTGATGATGTTTTCTCAAAGAGGAGTATATAAAAACAGGCACTAAACAACCACAATTGGGTTAAATGTGGAAGACACATTTCAGTTGAATGCATTCAGTTGTATAATTGAATAGGTATCCCAATCTGCATTTCAACTTTTATTTCTGAAGAGACAATGACAAGAAACCTAGTTTATAGTGCCGGAGGTCATTGTGGTGTTGTCAGTTACTGTCATGTTAACACACAGTTGGACACATTTGAACACGCCAGTGCACCCCTGCCTCTCTGGCTTCCTTCCAGAGCCGACACCACTGACGATCCCATTTGCATTCGATTCAAGGAACGACAGACACGGTCAAACCGCAGAGACCACAGGGCATAAAATAAAACCACACTGGTTTTACAAAGACATCAAATCATTGGGTCACATTGAGTTCTAAAAGGGTCTTCATTTGATTCACCACAAGAGGTAAAAAGATCTCAGTGGAGATCATTAAAATCAATGTAAATGTATGACAGGGTGTTAAACGACATGACCAAAAGTATGTGGACACCTGCTCGTCAAACATCTCATTCCGAAAATCATGGGCGTTAATATGGAGTTGGTCCCCCCCCCCTTTGCTGCTATGAAAACCTTCACTCTTCTGGGAAGGCTTTCAGCTCGATGTTGGAACATTGCTACAGGGACTTGCTTCCATTCAGCCACAAGAGCATTAGTGAGGTCGGGCACTGATGTTGGGCAATTAGGTGCAGTCGGCGTTCCAAATCATCCCAAAGGTGTTCGATGGGGTTGAGGTCAGGGTACTGTGCAGGCCAGTCAAGTTCTGTTCTTCCACATCAATCGACCTTGCTTTGGGCACAGGGTCATTGTCATGCTGAAACAGGAAAGGGCGTTCCCCAAACTGTTGCCACAAAGTTAGAAGAATAGAATGTCATTGTATTCTGTAGCGTTAAGATTTCCCTTCACTGAAACTAAGGGGCGTGTTTCCCCTGCTCCAGTGTCGAATGGTGGCGAGCTTTACACCACTCCAGCCAACGCTTGGCATGGTGATCTTAGGCTTGTGTGCGGCTGCTCGGGCATGGAAACTGCCTCTGGAAGCAATTTCAGCACAAAAACTGTTCGCCGGGAGCTTCATGAAATGTCTAGGAGCTGCCGGCGAACAGTTTTTGTACTGAAATTACTTCCAGAGGCAGTTTGGTAGTGAGTGTTGCAACTGAAGACACTCGGCAGTCCCATTCTGTGAGCTTGTGTGGCCTACCACTTTGCGTCTGTGCCGTTGTTGCTCCTAGACGTTACCACTTCACCATGACAGCACTTCCAGTTTACCGGGGCAGCTCTAGCAGGGCAGACATTTTACGAACTGACTTGTTGGACAGGTGGCATCCTATGACGGTGCCACGTGGCTCTTCAGTAAGGCCATTCTACTGCCAATGTTTGTCTATGAAGATTGCATGCCTGTGTGCTCAATTTTATACATGTCAAATCCACTAATTTGAAGTGGTGTCCGCATACTTTTGTATATACAGTTTATCTTATATAATCATATTGCAGTCCAGGCAAACTGCAAAGGTTGACAGAAAATTATGAAGCCAGAAAATCATTTCCCCTCATTCCTGACCTAGGGGACCACACAGTGAACCTGTTCTGCTTGACACTTGGAACATTCTGAACACCTGTGGGAGAACTGAGAGCCCTGTCGTCTGTGTGACTGGTGTGACTCGTTAGCACTTGTAGGCAGCATCTGCCTGTTCAGATGGAGACCGTGTCAGACGGATGGAAGCCGGCTGACTTCTTTTTCAAATGAGGGTGAGATTCCAGAGATCTGAAATCCAGTGTCTCAGGATGCTCTCAGAACATGCAGGGAGATATTTTGGTTGAATGTTGGGAGGATGTGGGCGTGTGCGCGTGTGCACATGTAATGTATGCGTTGTGTGTGTGTGTGTGTGTGTGTGTGTGTGTGTGTGTGTTTATGAGTGAGTATGCAAGTGTGTGTGTGTGTCATTGTGGAAATGTGCATGCACCAATCCAGAGCAGGAGTGTAACCATGGGGCACAGCACTGCTGACCTGCTTACTGAGGAGAATGATCATCATGACTTCAGAGAGGGAAGAGGAGAGAAACACACCAGCTCCATCTGAACAACACTGAAAAAATGATTATCATCAAGATATTGTAGTAGTCATCAATGAATAGGTTTTAAAGGCTTGTGAACACTGCTTCAAGATCACCACCCCCCACCACAACATAACGGACTCCACTGGCAACATTATACTGTATGTCACATTAAGCAGCCATTTTCAAAGATAACAACCAGTCTGCCCATGTTAGTATATAGATGGGCTAACGCCCACGGTGTAATAGCAACTTGATGGAACTATCAGACATGTGCATTGAGGAAGTATCCAGAAGGGCATGGTGTTTACATGAACATGACATGGATACTAACAATGTGGGGTATTATTAAAATATGTGACACAAATGTTGCTGCTAAGGCGGTTTCTGGTAACACAAAAAGGCTGGATGGAAACCTGGTCTACGTGATTAAAGTACACGTCGGGTAGAAAATGTCACGACAGGCCTGATGGAAACCTGGTCTAGGTGATTAAAGTACACGTCGGGTGGAAAATGTCACGACAGGCCTGATGGAAACTTTGTCGATAAACATTCCAAATGTTGCCATAACAAAATACAAAAGGTGGGATATTCTTGTGTCAGTAAAATGTATGATGCGAGAAATGCCGGTGGAAACACCTTTATGGGCAAACATTGGGAGTCACACGATGATATTGTGTGGTCCTCCCACTACGACTCGGGAACGCGTGCAGTTTATTAATAAGTTATGATGAACTTCACAGGGTGGTGAAAGTGCACTGTGATGAGCTTGATGCTGCTTTCAGAAAATATTGAGGGTCTTATTCTGATGACATGATGATCGATGCTTGGCTGCCGTTTAACAAATTAAAATGATGTTGCTCTTTTTGTCCATAATAATCTCATCATATAGTAGGCTAAACCCACACATCTGTGAGCTGTTAGCTAGAGCCCGCATGCCAAGACCAGAGTGGGCACATTCACTATATAACACAACATGTTTAGTGAAATAAACATCAGTAGAGTTGAAAACGTGGTGGAAACACCATTTATGGGAATTTAACCACAAAAGTTATTTTATGTGCACTACATCATTACGCAGTCTTTTATCCACAAGACAATTTGATGGAAACACTTCTCTGGTGGGCAAATGGACAATTTTATGCAGATTTTAGAATATTCACATGAAAATCTGACGCCAATTGGATGTAAACCTTGCTATAGAAACACTTTCAACTCTCCCATTCAACACACTTCCTGCTAACTATCTCTACTGCAGTCCCGTCTACAGGCTCCAACTCACTGGGCGGTTTCCCCATGAGAACAGCTCTTTACAACAGTAACCTGATCAAGCCAGGTTCAGGTAACAGATACGCCTGACAGACAGCCTGCTGGGTCTTAGCTGTTATATCCCCAGCTGTACACCCCACCTTCTTCACAGCTCTGGGAGCAGTCTGGGAACTACCAGCCAATGCTTTTAAGAAACAGGTCAGAGCAGTTCTCAATCCAAAAACACTGCCATCCGAGCCACTCTCAAAGCAAGGCCACCACTTCAATTAAACTCAAAGGCGTATCAATATCACCACTTGCCATTAACAGCTAGTTTTCAAGCCCTGCCAAGCACTTCTAGAGTGACAACACATTACAAAAGTAGATATCACTGTCAAATTTGGCATTTGTATCAACTGGCGGTATTTTCTTTGCTCTGATGAATACTACACCCATTGTGCTGCTTTTATTGTCACTTGGGATGAAGAATATCATTCATATCAATGTAGCCTCGTCTCATTCACATGAATGTACTTCAGTGTGATTGACTGTGTTCAGTGTTAAGTCCTCATTGGTTTTATTTCAAAGCACCACCATCCCCTGGAACCTTTCAACAAGATACTAGGTTGTGATAATGGTCTTGAAATACAACTTGCTCTACCTGTATCAGACAAATGACACCCATTATAAACTAGTGCTGATATAAAACTGGATGGCTGTCAATTGAGAGCGAATACATGTTTCCAAAATATTTAGGCATCCCAGGATGAGGGTACCCTAGGTGTGTGATTTAATAGCAAGACAGACATCCAACAGCACACGCACAAACCCTCGGGGCAGACAATACATCTCCAGATTCACCTCGATGAGAGCAACTGAAGAGGAGAAATAGGCCACACGCTGACTCACAGCTCAAAGTCACCACTGAGTGTAATAAGATGGGACTCCTGGGTCTCAGATTAATGCCCTCAGTTAGGCAAGGAGCCAGTCCAGAAACAGTAAGTTCTCAGGCAGCTGGGCTTCTTCTCATTCACCCACATTAGAAACCTCTCCATCCATCCATCCAGTCGTGGCCAAAAGTTGAGAATGACACAAATATATATTTTCACAAAGTCTGCTGCTTCAGTTTGTATGATGGAAATTTGCATATACTCCAGAATGTTATGAAGAGTGATCAGATGAATGGCAATTAATTGCAAAGTCCCTCTTTGCCATGCAAATGAAATGAATCCCCCCAAAAAACATTTCCACTGCATTTCAGCCCTGCCACAAAAGGACCAGCTGATATGTCAGTGATTCTCTCGTTAACACAGGTGTGAGTGTTGACGAGGACAAGGCTGGAGATCACTCTGTCATGCTGATTGAGTTTGAATAACATGTTGTGCTTTGCACAAAAAAGGCTTCACAGGCAAGGATATTGCTGCCAGTAAGATTGCACCTAAATCAACCATTTATCGGATCATCAAGAACTTCAAGGAGAGCGGTTCAATTGTTGTGAAGAAGGCTTCAGGGCACCCAAGAAAGTCCAGCAAGCGCCAGGACCGTCTCCTAAAGTTGATTCAGCTGCGGGATGGGGGCACCGCCAGTGCAGAGCTCGCTCAGGAATGGCAGCAGGCAGGTGTGAGTGCATCTGCACGCAGAGTGAGGTGAAGACTTTTGGAGGACGGCCTGGTGTCAAGAAGGGCAGCAAAGAAATCACTTCTCTCCAGGTAAAACATCAGGGACAGACTGATATTCTGCAAAAAGTACAGGGATTGGACTGCTGAGGACTGAGGTTAAGTCATTTTCTCTGATGAATCCCCTTTCCGATTGTTTGGGGCACCATCAGTCCTGTGTCATGCCAACAGTAAACCATCCTGAGACCATTCATGTGTGGGTTTGCTTCTCAGCCAAGGGAGTGGGCTCATTCACAATTTTGCCTAAGAACACAGCCATGAATAAAGAATGGCACCAACACATCCTCCAAGAGCAACTTCTCCCAACCATCCAGGAACAGTTTGGTGACGAACAATGCCTTTTCCAGCATGATGGAGCACCTTGCCATAAGGCAAAAGTGATAACTAAGTGGCTCGGGGAACAAAACATCAATATTTTGGGTCCATGGCCAGGAAACTCCCCAGACCTTAATCTCATTGAGAACTTGTGGTCAATCCTCAAGAGGCGGGTGGACAAACAAAAACCCACAAATTCTGACAAACACCAAGCATTGATTGTGCAAGAATGGGCTGCCATCAGTCAGGATGTGGCCCAGAAGTTAATTGACAGCATGCCAGGGCGGATTGTAGAGGTCTTGAAAAATAAGGGTCAACACTGCAAATATTGACTCTTTGCATCAACTTCATGTAATTGTCAATAAAAGCCTTTGAGACTTATGAAATGCTTGTAATTATACTTCAGTATTCCATAGTAACATCTGACAAAAATATCTAAAGACACTGACGTGTACGTACGTACAGTCGTGGCCAAAAGTTTTGAGAATGACACAAATATTAATTTTCACAAAGTTTGCTGCTTCAGTGTCTTTAGATATTTTGTCACACATACTCACTCACTCACTCACTCACTCACTCACTCACTCACTCACTCACTCACTCACCATGCTCGGGGAACCCAATCCCAGCTAGAAGAGATTAGACTTTAAAAGACTACAGCTATTAAATGATTCAATAACTTGTGAAACACCAGGATGCTTAGCCAATGAGAGGAGAGGAGGAATCATCATGCATCACAGGCTATAAGGGGTGTGAGTGTGAGAGTATAAGGGCAGTTGTGGGATACTTGTGAGAGAGAAAGAGAGCGAGAGAGAGAGTACATGCAGTGTAAGAGAGGAGGCATAAAAAAGAGAAAGAGGGAGAAGTAGTGGGAGAAAGAAAGACAGAGGTGGAGTGAATCACAGTAGTATATTTAGGGATATACTTTGTATTGTGAAAGGGAATGACTGAGATGGCCATGTGCCACTGGGTGGGGTGGTTGTTGTACTTACGAGAGGGAGAGGGTGAAGTGGAAGCGCTGGCGGAGGCCCTTGAAGGTGAGAAAGGACTGCAGGGGGAAGTTCCTGGTGGTCATCTCACAGTAGGGCTTTTCATAACTGCCAGACGGACACTCGCACTTGAATCCTCCCACCAGCAGGTTCACACAGGTGCCCCCGTTCTTACACACATCTGGGGCACAACGCCCGGAGCGGCACGACAGCTCACACCACTTGCCTGTAGGAAAATAGAGATGGACAGAGATGGGAGGGAGGAATAGAGAGATGAAGAGAAAGTGAGACGAGTCAGAATGAACCCGTATCAAGGTGACAAATCAGTGCCAGCCCTGGAATGTGTGTGGGTTAAACCCATTGGTCCTCCTTTCCAGTTCAACTTCACTAGTGTCAATTCTCTCCACACCACCACAGCAGTTCAGTATGGGGCATGGCAAGATGCCTCCAAAACTTAGCACGAGTCGTGAGGGACAGAGGGGAAGGGAATGTGAGAGAGCGAGGGAGTCACAGAGTGCTATGGCAGGGGGAAACTGTCACTGTTATTAAGCCTCCATGCTTTGTGCAGCCCTGCGCTCACAACTTCTATTTGTCTCCAGTCTCTGGATGAGAGGCTGCAGTTGCTATGGCTAGACTGCACGCCTCTTTGCACGAGCTGGAGTTTGTGTCAGAGCCACTCGGCCGTGTGGAACACTTCCGTTGTGTGTCGTGTTACTGTACGGTCCTGTACACACCACACAGACAATATCTCTATAGACTATAGAGACACATGACTTGCGTTGTACATCCTCGCTAATCACAGGATTCTCAGTCTAAGACAATTAAGGATACCCTTTGTTTCACTACTGTTGTAGGGTGCATTCATTCCTTCATTCATGCATTTACTCATTCAACTCCAAGGCTGTTGTGGTTATTATGGATTACACATTGACAAGATGTGAATTAAAACATGTTATCCTATGCTGACTGTACTGTTACAGTACAATCAGCAATGCACCATGGTGGGCTACACTGGCAGAAGAACAGTCACTTTGCCCTGGTGAACCATGACAATGTGTTGCCGTTTTCTTGTTGATGGCGCTTGGGAACAATTGGCTACTGCTAGTCACCCAGAAACAGAAAAAAACTATAGCTGCATGAGTCGTGTGGAATTTAATCAGCAACTCGCCTCGGGCAACGCGTTACTTCTGTCTCTTTAAACAAATGAGGGGAAGATGGGACATTGAGTCATGGCTTGATGTGGTCAAAAACATTGCTGCAGCCAACACTGGGCTATTGTAGGAAAGTGGCACGCTGGGATACCAGTGTACTTCTAAGGTCACCTTGGGCACTACAGTGGCCTCATTCTCTGAGAGGCTTCACTGTTAATGTTCTGTATTCTTCTCTCCAGAGTTAGAATTGCACGCCGCATCAAAAGAGAATAATATGTTTTATAGTATTTATAATATTTGTAGAGCATTATTGATTAATTTACTAAGAAAACTATATGCAATCATCTTACACTCAAACTGGAAAAATTGTAGTATTCTGTTTACCCCAAAATACCTACCAGCAAAGCTAAAATTCTACTCTAATGGATATATCCCACCTCGGTGTCTATAAAACATATAGAAGCCAGTAAGAATCAATAGTGAGCATCCAGTCTCCGTCCTGCAGACACCTGAGCCTGTTCTGTTGTTTGTTCTGTTGTCTATATGGTAACCTGAGAATAAACAGAGCCAGTGTTTTTTTTGTCAAGCATCCCTCTGGGACACCCGCCCGCCGCAGGTGCAGGGTCTTGGAACAACAGCTCTGGGTTGCTAGGTGAACTGGGCCGTGTGACGATGGGAGGAGCTTGCCAGAGTCACTATTTCAGAGAATCCACCTCAATCAATTATTTAGACAGCATTTCCCCTGCTCTAGTTGCACACCTTCAGATCCCTCCCTCTCTAACTGTCTGTTTACTGCCAGCATGAATCATTAAGGCTGTCAAAATGTGCAGGGATCCTGGAGATGGTGCCGCTCGGTTTTAGGGAGGAGGAGATGCTCTGCTGTTGTGAGTCCACAAACACAATTTGCCAGCCAAATGACCAGTCTCCATAATAACCATTTGAATAGCAAGAAAAATCGAACACATCTCCTCTCCTCCACTCCTGACTGCATGTGATGCCATAGAAATATAATGAATAGAACGCGAGACCCCATTCAAGTCAATGATGCATAATGAGTGGACTGTTGGCCCTATAAATTCCGCAACGTGGAGAACACAGACAGAATCACGGAATCCAGACATTAAATGAAATTCAACAATACCGACATAAAAAATGTACTGAACTTAGGAGGAAATCAAATAAATGTATTGAACTTATTAGAAAATATAGTGCCTTCAGAAAGTATTCACACCCCTTGACTCTTTCCACATTTTGTTGAGCTACAACCTTGAACCGTTGGAATTTTCACTTGAAAAATACTGCACCAGACACCTTTGTCAGGGGTAAAATACTGCACCAGACACCTTTGTCAGGAGTAAAATACTGCACCAGACACCTTTGTCAGGGGTAAAATACTGCACCAGACACCTTTGTCAGGGGTAAAATACTGCACCAGACACCTTTGTCAGGGGTAAAATACTGCACCAGACACCTTTGTCAGGGGTAAAATACTGCACCAGACACCTTTGTCAGGGGTAAAATACTGCACCAGACACCTTTGTCAGGGGTAAAATACTGCACCAGACACCTTTGTCAGGGGTAAAATACTGGGACTAAGATCTCTTCGACAAAACATTTAAATTAATGAAGCATTTCTTGAGTTATCTTAGATTCATTTCAGAGGAAGAGTATACTGGCTACAGCGTCTCAGATAGACAAACAGTACTATTGCAGCTTGTTGTTGTTGTTTTAAGGGAGTATGCCATTCGGTTTGCCGAAGCATGTGCAAGGTTTAACACTCACACAGATGGGTCTCCAGATGCCTCGTCTCCAACCACCACATATCAAAACTGAGTTGACAAGGCATTCAGATTTTTTTTTTTAAATTGGTTCTGTCCAGACATCCAAAACATAATTTTCTATGCAACAAAGAACAAAAAACACATCTCTTCCATAATTAATCTTCAGCGCTAACAGACTGAGGAGAGAGAGCTGCTTATCAAACAATAGCCAATTATCACTGGAGATGAGAATCACCAGTAGAATAGTACACAGACACCATTCACAGCCCTCAGCTGCCATGTTGTGACAACAGAGTCTATGATCACTATGCCTGGTTCATAGTATCGTAAAGATGTGTGTAATTGTTAAGCTGCTGCTTTTAAAATGTGTGTGAATGCGCAGGGGGATTAAACCCCGTGCTGTAAGTAACTCCCCGTGCTGAGACTCCTCTACAGACCTGGATAGGATGTTTCTGTATCTTCAGGTAACTGAAACGTATGGTCTCCTCCCCTAAACGAAACAGAATGGTAGAGTCCGAATATCGGCACAGCCTCTGCTGAAGGCATAGACCCAACACTGGGTCGACACACTCAACAGGGCTTATTTAACAGCAAACATACTGTGAGTCTGCTGTGAGGATACACTTGACATGTACACTGAGTGTACAGAACATTAAAGACACCTTTCTAATATTGAGTTGGATTTAAAAAGGGGACATCAATAAGGGATCAGCTTTCACCTGGATTCACCTGGTCAGTCTGTCATGGAAAGAGCAGGTGTCCTTAATGTTTAGTACACTCAGTATAAATCAGGTCCATGTAGAAAACTATTCTATATCTCATCCACTGATTCCACTCACTAGTAGTGAAAGTGACAGAGTGGCATAATTGTGATCCCACTGGTCAAACCCAGGTGGGATCATAGCCCAGGTGATGCACCTGGACCAGACGACATGCTAACATGAGGCAACAATGACTGGGCTTATTTTAACAACTACCTGGATCAGAGGTGAGGGACTAAAACAGAGACATTCTGTGGGATGCATTGAATAAAGCACAAAACACAATCTATGATCACAATCCAATTGCTGTCCATTCAGAGCCTGCAGCAGCCGTCGGGGTCATTTTGAAACGTTTCCATGAGGCATTCCTACATGCTTTGATCTTTGAGTTGATTAATACGACTTCAAACGTGGAATTATAAAGCTCTCAGCATGTTTGTACTGTTGGCTACAGAGTAAGTACACAACATACAAAATTGCTTGATCAAAGAAAAACAGTATGCCACAACAGCCTTGTTCTGTGGAGCCTCTTTTCATATGGGGCAGAGTGTGTTTAGCAATACACTATATATTTAAAAGTATGTGGACACCCCTTCAAATGAGTGGATTCAGCTATTTCAGCCACACCCGTTGCTGACGTGTGTAAAATCGAGCACACGGCCATGCAAACTACATAGACAAACATTGGTAGTAGAATGGCCTTACTGAAGAGCTCTGTGACTTTCAACGTGGCACCATCATAGGATGCCACCTTTCCAAAAAGATAGTTTGTCAAATTTCTACCCTGCTAGAGTTCCCCCGGTCAACTGAAAGTGCTGTTATTGTGAAGTGGAAATGTCTAGAAGTTGAAGAGATGGAGATAAAACTGTCCAGTTTGAGTGTTTCTTGCAGCTCTTTCAGGTCGCTAGCTGCAGCGAACTAAAAAGAGGAGCGACGCAGAGGTGTGTGTGCTTTGGGGACCTTTAACAGAATGTGACTGGCAGAACGGGTGTTGTATGTGGAGGATGAGGGCTGCAGTAGATATCTCAGATAGGGGGGAGTGAGGCCTAAGAGGGTTTATAAATAAGCATCAACCAGTGGGTCCTGCGACTGGATGACCAGTCAGAGAGAGTCAGAGTATAGAGTGCAGTGATGTGTCCCACAAGGAGCATTGGAGGTAAATCTGATGTGCATATGGTAAAGAACGTCTAGCCACTGGAGAGCACCCTTACCTGCCCATCTATAAATTACATCTCCGTAATCTAGCATGGGTAAGATGGTCATCTGAATCACTGTTAGTTTGGCAGCTGGGGTGAAAGAGGAGCGATTACGATAGAGGAAACCACATCTAGATTTAACCTTAGCCTGCATATTTGATATGTGCTGAAAGAATGACAGTGTACAGTTGAGCCATACTTCCAAGTACAATGTATGAGGTGATTACCTCAAGCTCTAAACTCTCAGAAGTAGTAACCACATGACCTTTGTTTTGGAGGTGTCCAGAACAAGGTTAAGGGCAGAGAAAGCTTGTTGGACACTAAGAAAGCTTTGTTCTAGAGCGTTTAACACAAAATCCGGGGAGGGGCCAGTTTAGTATAAAACCATAATCTGCATATAAAATGTATGAGAGAGCTTCCCACTGCCTGAGCTATGTTGTTTATGTAAATTGAGAAGCGTGGGGCCTAGGATGAAGCCTTGGGGTACTCCCTTGGTGACAGGCAGTGGCTAAGACAGCAGATGTTCAGACTTTATACACTGCACTCTTTGAGGTAGTTTGCAAACCAAGCTAAAGACTTCTCAGGGACACAAATACTCATGAGCCGGCCCAATAATAGAATGATCTAACATATCAAAAGCTTTGGCCAAGTCAATAAAAATAGCAGCACAACATTGCTTAGAATCAAGGGAAATTGTGACATCATTGAGGACCTTTAAGGTTGCAGTGACACATCCATAACCTGAGCAGAAACCAGATTGCATGTCAGAGAGAATACTGTTGACATCAAGAAAGCCAGTCAGTTGATTATTGACAAGTTGACACTTTTGAAAAACAAGGCAAAATAGAAATTGGCCTATAACAGTTAGGATCAGCTTGATCTCCCCCTTTAAATAAAGGACGCACCGTGGCTGCCTTCCAAGCAATAGGAACCTTCCCAGAAAGGAGAGACAGGTTAAAAAGGTCAGAGATAGGCTTGGCGATGATCGGGCTACAACCTTAAAGAAGAAATGGTCTAAACCATCTGACCTAGATGTTTTTTGGGGGTCAAGTTTAGGGAGCTCCTTTTGCACCTCGGACTCAGTGACCACCGGCAGAGTGTAACTTTGTAGCGAGGCAGGGGGAAAAGAGGGAAGAGCATCGCTAGTCGCATTAGAAGGGCTGGAAGATGAGGACATGTTGGACGGGCAAGGAGGCATGGCTGAGTCAAATAGGAATCCTGACTTAATGAAGTTGGGATTAAAGAGCTCAGCCATGTGCTCCTTGTCAGTAACAACCACATCATCAACATTAAGGGACATGTGAGGAGTAGGGTTTATTCTCCATTTCTTTAAGTGTTTTCCAGAACTCTTGGGGTTAGACCCACAGAGAGAGAACTGCTTCTTAAAGTAACTAACTTTGGCCTTCCGGATAGCCTGAGTGCACTTATTTATCATTTGCCTGAATGAGAGCCAGTCAGCCTGAGTATGCATGTGCCAAGCCTTTCACCAAATTGAAATCTTGAGGTGGAGTAACTCTGCCAAACATTTAACCTTTATTTAACCAGGTAAGTTATTGAGAACCCATTCTCTTTTACAATAACGACCTGTTTGTATGCGATAGTGATGCACGGGTCAGCTGTTTGTTAACCCGCACCCAACCACAATTGCTAATAACCCATCCGTAACCGCCGGACTATGAGGCCCGCACCCGATAGGCATATGTTGTTTCGGCATATAATTTCCAGCATCTTTGTAAGCTATTTCTTAGTCAAGATGCAGCTTCTCTTCTGTCATTACTTATTGCCCCTTTCACCAGAATAACATCATAAATTGATAGTATGAACCCTTCAATCTAGCTGACATAAGTAAAGTTTGTTTTCCTTTCCTCTTCCATTTCTGTTCCTCTCAAGCAGCAAATATGTTTAGGGACCACAGAGAAAATGCAATAAGCCCAAAAAATGGGAAAGATTTTCCAAGCAAAATTAACATCAGTTTGACCGGTTATAAGGAAATTAAAAAATCTGTTAAAACGACCCAACATGTTTTTGATACTCAGTACTTTGTTGAAGCACCTTTGGCTGTGATTACAGCATTTTCTTGGCTATGATGCTACAAGCTTGGCACACCTGTATTTGGAGAGTTTCTCCCATTCTTCTCTGCAGATCCTCTCAAGCTCTGTCAGGTTGGATTGGGAGCGTCGCTGCACAGCTATTTTCAGGTTTCTCCAGAGATGTTTGACCGGGTTCAAGTCCGGGCTCTGGCTGGGCCACTGAAGGACATTCAGAGACTTGTCCCGATGCCACTCCTGCGTTGTCTTGGCTGTGTGCTTAGGGTCGTTGTCCTGTTGGAAGGTGAACCTTCGCCCCAGTCTGAGGTCCTGAGCGCTCTGGAGAAGGTTTTCATAAAGGATCTCTGTACTTTGCTCTGTTCATCTTTCACTCGAGCCTGACTAATCTCCCAGTCCCTGCTGCTGAAAAACATCCCCACAGCATGATTCTGCCACCACCATACTTCACAGTAGAGATGGTATAGGCCAGGTGATGAGTGGTGCCTGGTTTCCTCCAGACGTGACACTTGCAATTCAGGCCAAAGAGTTTGATCTTGATTTTATCTGACCAGAGAATCTTGTTTCTCATGGTCAGAGTCCTTAAGGTGCCGTTTGGCACACACCAAGCGGGCTGTCATGTGCCTTTTACTGAAGAGTGGCTTGCGTCTGGCCACTCTACCATAAAGGCCTGATTGGTGGAGTGCTGCAGAGATGGTTGTCCTTCTGGAAAGTTCTCCAATCTCTACAGAGGAACTCTGGAGCCCTGTCAGAGTGACCATTGGGTTATTGATCAACCTCCCTGACCAAGACCCTTCTCCCCCGATTGCTCAGTTTTGCCGGGCGGCCGGCCAGCTCTAGAAAGAGTTTTGGTGGTTCCAAACTTATTCTATTTAAGAATGATGGAGGCCACTGTGTTCTTGGGGACTTTCAATACTGCAGACATTTTTTTGTACCCTTCCTCAGATCTGTGCCTCGAAACAATCCTGTCTCAGAAATCTATGGACAATTCCTTCTACCTCGCGGATTGGTTTTTGCTCTGACATGCACTGTCATCTGTGGGACCTTATATACAGAGGTGTGTGCCTTTCCAAATCATGCCCAATCAATTGAATGTATCATATGTGGACTCCAATCAAGTTGTAGAAACATCTCAAGGATGATAAATGGAAATAGGATGCACTTGAGCTCAATTTTGAGTCTAATAGTAAAGGGTCTGAACACTAATGTAAATAAGGTATATATATTACATTTTTTCTAAAAACATGTTTTCGCTTTGCCATTATGGGGTAGTGGGTAGATTGATGAATAAGGCTATAAAGTATCAAAATGTGGAAAAAGTCAAAGGGTCTGAATACTTTCCGAATGCCTTGTATAACAGCGATGCGTTCTGCAAGAAACAAGCTGTAAAATACCAGGGAAAGACTCCGATCCACATGGGAATATTGTTTAGCTTTTTTGATATTCAGAGGCTGAGCTACAACCTTCTATAGTTGAGGAGACAATGTTTTATACTTTGCTTTGGAAGTAAACTAATTCCCTAACGACAGATACAACTAATGAAAGAATAACCTCAATGTAGGCTATAGATATGAATTGCACAAGAATGATACATTTATGTTTTAATTCTGTATTATTTTCTCTTTATTTAATCCGCTTGATCCCCACTCTGCTATCATTCACACAATATTTCATGACCCTAAACCCACCTACGGGGACTGCGGGTTATGAGTTAACCCGCGCATCATTAGAATGCAAGTGTTTTCTGTCCATTTGTTCTGTTTCCAGACAGTCAGCCAGACTTAATCATTCGCTCTGCCCTTCACAATGTGAGTCAAATGGATGGCTGCTCTGCTCTGTTATTTTTCTCGCTTCCATCATACTGCCATCTGGACCCGCCCACGGAACCCAACACACACACACACACACACACTTGGAGCAGGCAATTCAGCATCTACACATACACACACTCCCTCTGACACACACACACACACCCGAACACAACACCCTCAAACACGCACACCAGCCAATTGAGCCCACACACACTCTCGGCACAGTGGGACAGTGTCAAATCCAACTGTCAGTCATGTTGAACAGCAGGAGCTGTGGATTCCATCCAGGACAAACCCATCAACCCAGCCCTGTATTTGAGAGGAGACAGGTTGATTGCTCTCTCAGCCTTGTTTCAGCAAATATTAGAGCAAGCCTGAAAGCGTGATACATACATCATAATTCATCAGCTAACACAAGTGTACTGTATGTCTGGATCATATTAATAGTCATATTATCCGGCAGGCAGGCCCAGTAGATTGAGTTGAACTGAGCTGGGCCGTACAGGCCGTACAGTCCTGATCTAAGTGCAATTGATGAGGATCCCTCTGCTCCTCCTACACCCGACTCACAAGACACACACCACGAACCATCGTCCTCCACAGTTCAGTTTTCACACATCCACAGCGGTACATGAGAAAGAATGGTGCTCAACTTGAACCTCAGTGACTAAGCCTACACAATCAATCACTCACTAGCACTCACTAGCACAACATATTATGGTCACCCACACTCTTTGCTGCCAATGACTGGAACGAATTGCAAAAAAATGGCTGAAGTTGGAGACTTATATTTCCCTCACTAACTTTAAGCATCAGCTATCTGAGCAGCTCACCGATCGCTGCAGCTGTACACAGCCCATCTGTAAATAGCCCATCCAACTACCAACCTCATCCCCATATTGTTTTTATTTACTTTACTTTTTTTTTGCACACCAGTATTTCTACTTGCACTTCATCTGCACATCTATCACTCCAGTGTTAATTTGCTAAACTGTAATTACTTCGCTACTATGGTCTATTTATGCCATTTGCACACACTGTATATAGATTTTTCTATTGTGTTATTGACTGTAGTTTTGTTAATTCCATGTGTAACTCTGTGTTGTTGTTTTCTGTTGCACTGCTTTGCTTCATCTTGACCAGGTCGCAGTTGTAAATGAGAACTTGTTCTCAACTGGCCTACCTGGTTAAATAAAGGTGAAATAAATTAAATTAAATATTAAAAAGGATACCAGAAAAGATTAATCCATCTTTATAGAAAGGAGCGAGAATCCAACCACATTTCATGCTTTTATCTAACTAGAGCAGCAGTTAACTTCAAAGAACATACTGTATGTAGCATAGGGAGAGAGCAGGGCTCGGGTGAAATTAAATTAACTCTCATTCAACCCCACAACCCTTTGATAAAAGAGGGCAAAGACTGGTATTTGCTCATATTAGCATATGTTCATTCCCTTCCCTCTCATTCTACAACTCTCACCTTAAGCAGAGAGAAAGCAGATCCTCTGATATTTTCAGGATATGACAATATTTAGCACAGTGTATGCATAATCTTTCCTCCCTAAAATGTGCTTTAAGTGTAAAAAAAGACTTTAAAAGTGAACCCATTTGAGATGGGGACTGAGATAGTAATGAATAACAGAGTACTGCCATCTTCAAAGACGGAAGCTTTTAAAAGTTCTTCCTTTCCACCATTCCTCAGAGCCCACCGCCTTTACACAGTATGTTTAGTTACATTTGATCCATCCCGGCTATGTTTTACCAGGGGGAATTGTTACAGGCAGGAGACGCTCTCCCTCTTTCAATCTGTAGTCATCCATAATTCAGCACCTCCTTCCATTATTCCTCTCAGAGCTACTCTGCTGCTGACTGGCCAAATTGCTATTGTTTTCCCCATTCAGAGACACTCATCACTGTAATGCTATAAGATGGACCCCAGGAAGGCAATACCACACTCTGGTGCACCATGGACCTGGCTATTCTTCATAGCACTCACACTGTAAGACCCTGATAGCTCAACCAAGACAGAATGTGATGGTGATGCAGACTTCCTCCCACACACACCTCCTTTATGGAAGTTCATCATCTCTCATTGATCCCTGCTGGATTGAGATGTATGTTGTTGTTTTTTAAAACTTGTCAACTCACACACAGACTGCCCTTTTCATTCTCTCAGACAGACAATGGGGAAGGGTAGGAAGCGTGAACAGTTAACAGGCTGGCTCATGTTTAATGTAGTTCCGCATCATTGGTCCAGGGATGATTCAAATCAATAAGTCACCGCGCTGCATTTGTCCAGCTGAACGGGTGTCATCACTGTATAGGCCCTTAGTCAGGCTGTAGACCGGAGAGTAGGACGGAATGAATGGATTCAATCATTCATTAACAAGATTGATTACATACATAGAATTTCCAATGGGACATTAGACATTAAAATGTACTTTATGGCCACTTAGTGAGAATATGAAACAACATTATTCTTGCCGTTGTGTCTGACAGTTATGAGGCCTTTCACTATAAATACAGGACATGCTGCAAACACATCCAAATCATCTTTTGGGTTTTTATAATGGTTTGCTTTTTGTGACACTTACGTCAGTTACGAAGTGAAATATCTTAATTTATAATTCAACATCAAATCAAGAGAGAGAGGTAATTTACCTGTATAGTCATCGAGGCACTCGCAGGTGTAGCCTCCCTCTCTGCTGCGACACAGGCCGTGGGTTCCGCAGGGTTTGGAGTAGCACAGGTCGATCTCTGTCTCGCAGTAGTCTCCTGTGAAGCCCGTGGGGCAGCGGCAGCGCAGCCCGGCGATGGGGTGGATGGGTCGGAAAAGGATGGTGTCGGACGCCACGAATGGCGCCAGGCTGTCAAACTTCAGCACGGACACACACTTCATGTAGTTCTCACAGGGCTCTCTCAGGCAGATGTTGTCATCGAAGGGCAGCACCTGCTGGGAGGAGATGTGGGCCAGCAGACTTCGGTTCAGGTACAACCTCTCCTGTAACTCCTCAGAACCAAAGTACTCTGCCGCTCCATTGGTCCCTGCTGTCCCTCTGTCCACTCTTCCGTCCCCCCGGGACCCCTCTCCCCCCCCACGCGGGCCCTCCCTAGGCACGGCCACAGACAGGCTGACGTTGAGGATCCGGGCGCTGACGTCTGTGTCATCCTGGATGTTGAACACTACGACGTCCTCGCGGTCTGCTGACAGCACGCAGGCCACGCCCTCCAAGAACTGGGTCAATAGCAGGGACAGGAAGTGCTCCTGGGAGGTGTTGGCCAATCGCAGCGTGATGCTGTTGGAGAGCATTTCGTCTGTGATGATGGTGACCTGGAGCAGACACTGGGCCGACACGGAGTGGATCCCATCTGACAGGAGAGGAAGAGGAGAGATGCAGGGGACACAGTATTAATGCTTCAATATCTGGATTTACATCAAACATTACTTACAGTGCCTTCAGAAAGTTCTCACAACCCTTAACATTTTTTTAATTTAAAATGGATTAAATTGAGATTTTTTTTGTCACACCACACACACACACACGTCAAAGTGGAATTATGTATTTCAACATTTTTACAAATTAATTTAAAGAATGAAAAGCTGAAACGTCTTGAGTCAATAAGTATTCAACCCCTTTGGTATGGCAAGCCTAAATAAGTTGTCTAAATAAGCTTAATAAGTCACATAAGTTGCATGGACTCACTGTGTGCAATAAGTGATGCAGCCACCACAGAGTTAAACGAAGCAAGACTGTACAGAATGCAAATATTCCAGAACATGCATCCTGTTTGCAACAAGGCACAAAAGTAATACTGCAAAAAAACATGACAAAGCAATTAACATTTTGTCCTGAATACAACATGTTATGTTTGGTGCAAATCCAATACAACACACTACTGAGGACCGCTCTCCATATTTTCAAGTTGCATCATGTTATGGGTATGCTTGTAATAATGGGTATGGTTATGCTTGTAATAAATGGAATGGAGCTAAGCACAGGAAAAGTCCTAGAGGAAAACCTGGTTCAGTCTGCTTTCCACCAGACACTGGGAGATAAACATATCTTTCAGCAGGACAATAATCTAAAACACACAAGGTCAAATATAAACCGAATGTTCCCCAAGTGGCCGAGATACAGTTGACTTAAATCTACTTGAAAATCTATGGCAAGACCAGAAAATGGTGATCAGCAATCAATGACAGAACCTGAAGAATTATGAAAATAATAAAAATGGGCAAATGTTGCACAATCCAGGTGTGGAAAACTCTTAGAGACTTCGCCAGAAAGACTCACAGCTGTAATCGCTGCCAAAGGTGCTTCTACAAAGTATTGACTCAGGGGTGTGAGATATTTCTGTATTTCATTTTCAATACATTTGCAAACATGTTTTCACTGTTATTATGGGGTAATGTGTGTAAATGGGTGTTATTCTTTTTTTAATCAATTTTGAATTCAGGCTGAAACAACAACATGTGGAATAAATCAATGGGTATGAATACTCTCTGAAGGCACTATGAATACTCTCTGAAGGCACTATGAATACTCTCTGAAGGCACTATGAATACTCTCTGAAGGCACTATGAATACTCTCTGAAGGCACTATGAATACTCTCTGAAGGCACTATGAATACTTTCTGAAGGCACTATGAATACTCTCTGAAGGCACTATGAATACTCTCTGAAGGCACTATGAATACTTTCTGAAGGCACTATGAAAACTCTCTGAAGGCACTATGAATACTTTCTGAAGGCACTATGAATACTCTCTGAAGGCACTATGAATACTTTCTGAAGGCACTATGAATACTTTCTGAAGGCACTATGAATACTTTCTGAAGGCACTATGAATACTCTCTGAAGGCACTATGAATACTCTCTGAAGGCACTATGAATACTTTCTGAAGGCACTATGAATACTTTCTGAAGGCACTATGAATACTTTCTGAAGGCACTATGAATACTCTCTGAAGGCACTATGAATACTCTCTGAAGGCACTATGAATACTTTCTGAAGGCACTATATGTCTACTCATAACCCCGCAATGAAAGACAACGTTTCACAATAACATAGTGCCTAGAATTCTCCTTGACTAATCACCATTCTCTAGTAGCTACCCTTTATACATGTATTCACAATGCAGACATCCATCTCCCTGTATCCAAAGGGTTACTAAGAAGACGAGGCTATTCAGTTGTCTGCATAATGAGCTATACACATCTGAAATGTAATTTTCCCTTCACATACAAGGACAGCTCATCCTACTCTAGACTTTACTACTGTTGTTTAAAACATCACCCCCCCCTCCCCCAGATGGAAATCCACGATCAATTCTTCCCATGGCCATGCATTCATTACCTTACATACTTCAAACCACATTGAGTGATTCTTTTAGTAAGCTGATTTGCAAAACTCATTCCTCTTACTGAAAACCACACTGGCAACACAGGGGAAAAGTGGTCATCAGCAAACAGCTTGAGAAGTTCTGGCTGGGACACTCAAATGACTGCCCAGCGAAGAGTGAAATTATAATGGAAAGAACCCATACAGACTCATCAGAAATAACAAGAAACGGAAAAGTGGAGTAACAGCTTTGAAAACAGACATGGGCTGAACCTGAACCATATCCCAGTTAGCCATAACCTCGATATCCATTAAAAATAGATGGCTTCAGTCTGCAAATATATTCAAAGAGCAGAACGACATACAGTGCCTTCAGAAACTATTCATACCCCTTGACTTGTTCCACTTTTTGTTTCGTCACAGCCGGAACTCAAAATGGTTTAAATAGATTTATTTCTCACCCAGCTACACACAAAACCCATAATGATAAAGTGAAAACATGAAATATATTGAAAATTAAATACAGAAATCTAATTTACATAAGTATTCACTCCCAAGTCAATACCTTATAGAAGTAGCGTTGGCAGAGATTACAGCTGTGAGTCTTTCTGGAAGAATCTCTAAGCTCTGTCCACACCTGGATTTTACAACATTTGCCCATTATTCTTTTCAAAATTCGTCAAGCTCTGTCAAATTGGATTTTGATCATTACTAGACAACCATTTTCAGGTCTTGCCATAGATTTTAAATTATTTTTGAGCAAAAACTATAACTCGGCCACTCAGGAACATTCACAGTTTTCTTGGTAAGCAACTCCAGTGTAGATTTGGCCTTGTATTTTAGGTTATTGTCCTGCTGAAAGGTGAATGCATCTCCCAGTGTTTGTTGCAAAGCAGACCAGGTTTTCCTCTAACGTTTTGCCTGATTTTGCCTAGCTCCGTTCCGTTTATTTTTTTATCCTAAAATACTCCCGTCTTTAATGATTACAAGCATATAACATGATGCAGCCACCACTATGCTTGAAAATATGGAGTGGTACTCAGTAATGTGTTGTAATTGACCCAAGCGTAACACTTTGTATTCAGGACAACGGCTAATTGCTTTGTCACATTTTTTGCAATATTACTTTAGTGCCTTGTTGCAAACAGGATACATGTTTTGGAATATTTTTATTCTGTACAGGCTTCCTTCTTTTCACTCTCTCAATGTTAGTATTGTGGAGTAACTACAATGTTGATCCATCCTCAGTCTTCTCCTATCACAGCCATTAAACTCCAACTGTTACAAGGGCGGTTTTATGGACACCTGATCCTAGACTATATTGAAAAAGATTAAACCTGATCCTAGACTAAATTGCACTTTTAAAATGGACTAACAAATTGCATTTCTCAGACATTGTTTAAAATAATAGTTTGACTTGCCCTAGTCTAGATTTTAAAAGTCAGATTTTCAGACGGACAGTTATATTTAATCTAGATCTAATTGAAGGTTTGAATAAAACCTGGCCAGAGGCAGGTTTAACTTCAGATTAATGACTGTTGGCTCCCAGGTTGACCTTGGCAATGGAGGAAAATTGATAACCTGGACTATTTCATTGATGATCAAAGTGCACCAAGGCCAGACCGAAGGGATAACTAATGTGCTTTTGATTTGTTTTCCTCCTTTACCGTTATCTTGAACAAGCACTTTCAACCTTCTCATGTATCGTCGGTCGCAGAGGACTTTGTAGCTGTTTCCTGTAACAGGACATAGCAGTTTCTTGTAACAACAAGTGCTCTTTTTGTTTAGTATGTTTATGTTTCTTCTTAGACAGGGTTAACCCCCTGATGAAATCATTTTCTCTATGGAAATAGAAAATGCAGCTGACATTTGTTTGCTTGAGCCAATCATTTCACCCAACTCTTTTCGGGGAAGGGCCATCCCTTCAAGTATGGATCACCTTGATGTAATTTGTCATCTGGAACCTTCCTTATCCACAAAGTCTGCAATGCTATAGGTGAACTGAAAGACAATGACATCAAGTTCCCTGGTGCTGCTGCCCGAGCCAACTACAAGGTAGAGTTCAATGAATATTGGAACTTCCCTGGAGTCATTGGCTGTATAGATGGATGTCATATTCCCATCAACTGTTACTCGACAGCAGATGCTGAGGAGAACAGGAATCTTAAAAACTGGTTCTCAATAAATGTACAAAGTGTGCGCACTCCCAATGTGCAGTTCTCCAATGTTGTTGCACGTTGGAAAGGTGCAACTCATGACTCAAGGATTGTCAAAAACTCCTCTTTGTATGTTCAGCTTGAAGGAGGACAGCATAGTGGAATCATACTTGGTTAGTGTTGGTATGCACAGACCAACTTCTTGTTCACCCCTTATCTTCATGCAATAGGACCTGAGCAACAACAGTACAACCAAGCTCCGCACCAGAGGTGGAGCACATGTTTGGAAGAGTTGTTTCCAATGTCTCAGAAACACACTGCGCTTTCAACCAGGAAGATGCTGCATTGTTATAAAATAGCAACAGCAGTGATTCACAATTACCTCAAACAGCATAGCTGCCCAGATCCTCACATTGAAACATGAGGATGAGCCAGATGTTCCCAAGGTTGAAGCAGACAGTAACAGAAGTGGACAAGCCTGCAGAGATTATTTTACTATGCAGCCCTTCTCACAACAAAGATAGCTCAAGAGATTGAAGCAACCAATAGCCATGGCTTTTAATTCATAAATGTAAATAAATCGGGACCCCGAAGTGGTGCTGGTTGGAGAATAACATTGGTGTTGCTTCATGTTTCTCTCCTCCTTCAAAGACGACTCAACATCAAGGATGTCCATCAGCAGATCATGCTCTTCTTTTAAATACATTCATTTGCACCCATGAAATTCCATGGCCAGGTTCTCATGCATGCTCAGCCTCAGTCACTAACCCGGCAGGAGGACAAAGACAATCTTTCCTCCTGGCTGCAGCAGTGGTCCCCTCCAAAGTGATCATCTGCCTATAGAAAATGAGTATATTGCTGCATTAAATAACATGATTTCTTCAAGAGTTGACTTCATTACATTTTTTTATGGGAGTGCAAGAGTTGACTGACATGACATATTCCCTGCATTACGGGGATGGCACATCCTGAGTGAATCCAACCAAATGAGGCTTGGAACGGTCCCCACCTGAAGTGTCCAATATGTCACCCCTTCCAGGGGTTGCTGGCTGTCAATGATCCAGGTCAACAAGTCCCCCAGCTCATCTGTCTAAGGTCTTACCAGTCTTAAAACGCTCCCTACGAGCAACATCATATGTCTAAATTGACTTGCAGGTTTTTCCACAGGACCTTAGAAAGACAAGACAAAATATAAATTATATTAGTTATTATTTATGATGTTATTTGTGTAACATTTATGTGAAACAAATACATTTAGGCTCCACTGTGTTGTGTTACTCAAGGAAAATAACATTTCAAAGTGACTGATTTGAAAAAGTGTGCCAACCAATACAGTATCTTACCAGAAGTTGTTGTAGATTCCTTTGGTTTACTTTTCATTTGAGTTGAATTCATTACAAATGGTAGTCCAGGCATTCTTTTTCTTCTTTTCTGTTGATGAATCATGCTCTGTTCTTCATAATTGGATGATTTGACACAATTCGCTTCAAGAGTTTTTTTTCAATGTCACTGAAATGATTCTATCTTCGCCCCTTTGCTTGGTTTAGGTGACTTTCTCCAATTCCACACAATGCTTGTGTATTAAAACCCCTGGTTGTTGAAGCATCCTTAGTTCAGCACTAAGTGCACATTGTTCATCTAATCAGACTTCACAAAGATTAACTGGTTAGTCCTTACCTTAGTCTAGGACTCCTTAGTCTAGAACTAATTAATCTGAAGTTAAGCAACGTCTTAAATAGCCATTTAAAAACAATTAGGATTCATTTCATTAGAATTAGCCTAGTCCTGATTTTAATTAAAACTCTGTACGTGAAACCGCCCCTTAAAGTCACCAATGGCCTCATGGTGAAATCACTAAGCAGTTTCCTTCCTCCCCGGCAACGGAGTTTAGAAGGCTGGTTGTATGTTTGTAGTGACTGGGTGAGTTGATACACCATCCGACGTTTCATTAAAGGTCTACTTTTTGTATTTTTACCCATCTACCAAAAGGTGCCATTCTTTGCGATGCATTGGAAAACCTCCCTGGGCATTGCTGTTGAATCTGTGTTTGAAATCTATTGCTCGACTGAGGGACCTTACAGATAATTGTATGTGTGGGGTACAGAGATGAGGTAGTCAATCAACAATCATGTAAAACACCATTATTGCACACAGAGTGAGTCCACGCAACTTATGTTACTTGTTAAGCAAACCTTTACTCCTGAACTTATTTAGGCTTACCATAACAAAGGGGTTGAATAACTAGACTTAAGACATTTCAGCTTTTTATGTAAACATGTAAACATTTCAAAAAACATAATTCCACTTTGACATTATGGGGTAATGGGGTCAGTGACAAAAAAAATGAAATGTAATCCATTTTAAATTCAGGCGGTAACAACAAAATGTGGAAAATGTCAAGGGGTGCGAATAGTTTCTGAAGGCACTGTAATGTTTCCTGTTGTTCAGATCTCCCTGACAACATGAGTTCAGGAATCAGAAGTTAGACAGACAATCAGGCCCTCTCCGATATCATCCAACCAGACATTTGTAAGGATCTGTTAGTAGACAATAAATTAAAACAAAGTATTAGTGGTGTTAATGATGTTCTCTTTTACAGGGGAATCCTGTTTCCATCTGTCTGGATCTCTTTACAGTTTATTACTACCATGTTTGGTTTGTGAAAATCAATCAATAAAGTTGTCAAAGAAAAGAACAAATCAATCCTATTCCTTCCTCAGTTCTACATTCTAGAATGCAGCAGTGTGTTTAAGGTCACCAGAGGTTCTATTTGTAGCACGTCGTCTCATCTCTGGCTTGCAGGCACAACACATACCTAATCAAATCAAACCTGTCATGAAAACAAGTCCCAGTCTCTTCCCCCTTGATAGTAATCAATAGTCTCTTTGTCTGGGGGCTCTGGATATGGGCCAGGGAACAGAACCTCTCAGCTTAGCTCTGGTGGAGGAGGAAACTCAACCAACCAACCACACAGACAAACAAACAGCCAGCAGCACTGTGGAAGCTACCAGATCCCAGGCTGGCACAAGGCATGTTTAAACACCCGGCGCCACAATGACAGCGAGTGGCAAGAGAGAGAGAGAGCAGTAGAGAAGTGAGGAGCAGAAAGCAAGGAAACCTGAGCAGCATGTTTGACAGGGCTTAAATCGTTCTGCTCCCAGCCAAGCCACTGCAGCACTGGAACCCTACAGGCCCAGAGCAGAGGGAACAGGAGCTGGAGGGAGCAGAGGGAACAGGAGCTGGAGGGAGCAGAGGGAACAGGAGCTGGAGGGAGCAGAGGGAACAGGAGCTGGAGGGAACAGAGGGAACAGGAGCTGGAGGGAGCAGAGGGAACAGGAGCTGGAGGGCACAGGAGCTGGAGGGAGCAGAGGGAACAGGAGCTGGAGGGCACAGGAGCTGGAGGGAGCAGAGGGAACAGGAGCTGGAGGGAGCAGAGGGAACAGGAGCTGGAGGGAGCAGAGGGAACAGGAGCTGGAGGGAGCAGAGGGAACAGGAGCTGGAGGGAGCATAGGGAACAGGAGCTGGAGGGAGCAGAGGGAACAGGAGCTGGAGGGAGCAGAGGGAACAGGAGCTGGAGGACACAGGAGCTGGAGGGAGCAGAGGGAACAGGAGCTGGAGGGAGCAGAGGGAACAGGAGCTGGAGGGAGCAGAGGGAACAGGAGCTGGAGGACACAGGAGCTGGAGGGAGCAGAGGGAACAGGAGCTGGAGGGAACAGGAGCTGGAGGGAGCAGAGGGAACAGGAGCTGGAGGGAACAGGAGCTGGAGGGAGCAGAGGGAACAGGAGCAGAGAGAACAGGAGCTAGAGGGAGCAGAGGGAACAGGAGCTGGAGGGAGCAGAGGGAACAGGAGCTGGAGGGAGCCGGGGGAACAGGAGCTGGAGGGAGCAGAGGGAACAGGAGCTGGAGGGAGCAGAGGGAACAGGAGCTGGAGGGAGCAGAGGGAACAGGAGCTGGAGGGAGCAGAGGGAACAGGAGCTGGAGGGAGCAGAGGGAACAGGACCTGGAGGGAGCAGAGGGAACAGGAGCTGGAGGGAGCAGAGGGAACAGGAGCTGGAGGGAGCAGAGGGAACAGGGGCAGAGGGAACAGGAGCAGAGAGAACAGGAGCTGGAGGGAACAGAGGGAACAGGGGCAGAGAGAACAGGAGCTGGAGGGAGGACTGGGAAGAAGGGACACCTCTCTCAGACACGTCGGTGTGGTCTGTGCACACAGAAAGGAACTCAAAGAAACAAATTGGTGAGTAGAATGTGTCAGAGGGACATTAAAAATGGAGAACAGTCAGATGCTTTGGAAAAGACGGGCAAAGCTGTGCCAAGGAGGTTCAATTGAACATTTAATCCCAGATTCCTCTGGGGAGATGAAAGGGGTGCCTTGGTGCCTCTTCCACACAAGCCTAGATGTGTACATTGGTACACCTTGTATCAATCTTGAAATGGTAACTGCAGTTAAACTGTCCAAGAGTTCAACTGAGCAAGCTTATACCACATCCTTTCCTTCAAGTCAAATAGTGCCATCTTTACCATGACAGCACTGAGCAAATGCCAGAGAGATCAAAGTAATTCATCCAACTCATCCTCACAAGTGGCAAGTCAAATCTTGACATTTACATCCTGAACCATATGTTACGTCAGTTAGAAGATCTTCTGCAGCTTTGATGAGTTACATAATTGGAAAAGGAGAACTTAACATTTTGGTTACGTGATATAATTAGCCTAACTCAGCCTGTATTCTAGTTGCCTATATTAATTTAGAATTCGCTATGATAATATAAAGCAAGATGTGAACTCGAATAACAAGCCATGCATTTTAGGACTTAATTCGGCCATCATCACAGGCAGTCATGTAGCCACTGATTTTCAAAATGGCGAAAGAGACAGAAAAATTGAAAAACAGATCCCATGAGAGAAGGTTATGCTACGTATCAGTAGAGCAGACATTCCCTTAATTATGTTCTCTGCCAAGTGGAATTCTTGGATCGAGGCTTGGGCAGAGGTCTATGACAGACAAAGAGACTTGGAAACAGTATGCGAGGAGAATCTGCTCTTTAAACTAAACTAGACCGTCCTTCAAAGGGGTGGGGGTTGTTGTTGGGAAAGGAGGGGGGGGTGGGGGCAAGGTGCCAGCTCTGGAGTGTGACACCCATGGCCTATGGGTGCCAGGAATGCTCTCAGCAGAGAAGTGAAGCCAGGAAGAGATTAAACACACACTGAGCCTGTATGAGCGCCAGGGCACCACAGTGTGTGTTTCCGTCAGGGTTAAGACAAAGCATCTTCAGTAACACAGCCCACCAGACTCTCAAAAGATTTAAGTGAGTGTACAGTATGTTAACTCCTCAGGGGTCGAGTTACCTGATAGTGTTTCTGGAAAGCTAGCCCCTATGATTTTGTGTTTAAAATAAAACTGATTTAACCTATCTAACTAGGCCTACCTATCATGTGATGTTGTCAAATAATTAAGTCCTTTTCCAATAGTGACAATAACCCCTGTAATGTATACACAACATGACTTCATGTGATGTTAACACACTCATACCTATAATGAACAAAAATATAAACGCAACATGCAACAACTGAGTTACAGTTCATATGAGGAAATCAGTCAATTGAAATAAATCTATGGATTTCACATGACTGGAAGTACAGATATGCATCTGTTGGTCACAAATACCGTAAAGAAAAATGGCCCTCAGGATCTCATCACGGTATTTTTGTGATTTTAAATTGTCATTGATAAAATCAAATAGTGTTTGTTGTCCATAGCTTATGCCTGCCCATACCATAACCCCACCATGGGGCACTCTATTCACAACGTTGTCATCAGTAAACTGCTCGCCAACACAACGCCATACGTGGTCTGCGGTTCTGAGGCCGGTTGGATGTACTGCCAAATTCTCTAAAACTGCTTATGGTAGAGAAATTAACTTTCAATTCTCTGGTAACAGCTCTGGTGGACATTCCTGCAGCCAGCTTTCCTATTGCACGCTCCCTCAAAACGTGAGACATCTGTGGCATTGTGTTGTGTTACAAAACTGCACATTTTAGAGTGGCCTTTTCATTGTCCCCAGCACAAGGTGCACCTGTGTAATGATCATGCCGTTTAATCAGCATTTTGATTTGCCACACACAAGGAGAAATGCTCATTAACAGGGATGTAAACAAATGTGTTTACAAAATTTGAGCGAAATAAGGTTTTTGTGGTAAGGAACATTTACGGGATCTTTTATTTCAGATCATGAATCATGGGACCAACACTTAACATGTTGCGTTTCGAAGTGTAAGACATTACGCCCCGCCTAGCTACAAATGTTGACAGTTTAAGTTTCCTTGGTGAAATGCAGGTAAGGGGAAGTAGCAGAGCGAGAGCGCGAGACAGAGAGCACTTGAGATAAATACCAGAGAGAAGTGAAGAGAGAAGACGAGTGAGGGTGAGAGAATAGGTGAGAAAGAGAGAACAGGGAGAGACCACACGGAAGCCCTTAAAGGACTGCAACCGGCTTAGAGCCCCTTGTCCCAGATGCCCAACAAATGCCAACCGAGTCACAGCAGATGAGGATCATGTGGGCAGTCACAAAAAACACTGAGGAAAGAGACATCCCATATAGCACAAGTTAGGACCACTGTCCCTTTACACCTCTGCCCCTATCCGCCTACAGGAAATGACTCTCCTAAGCAGCTGGGACCTTCCCCAGCCCTTCCTCAAAATATGTAAGACAGTTGTTTATTTCCCAATCCCCTGATAGGGTTAAATGTCTACATTTTACAGTCCTTAGGTGAGGATGAGACACAGCTCTCAGCCTCCAGCTACTGTAGAGGTCAAACACTTAGCATTAAAGACACACTACCACAGCAGTACCATTAATCATCATCAATAGCTCCTTTCAACCTGGTTTCAAAGCAGCCATACATCACACTGCTGTCATTACATACAGTAGGAATGAGAGCGTGAGCCAGGAAGGCATGACATTAAGGCTCGCACACATCAAACTAAATGTGGATCTAGCGTCCGTCTGCCGATCGTTCAGCGTGCTGTGTTTAAGGGACCACCCGCTGTAGATGACTGCTGACATATTTCATGCAATTCTACATGTAAAATTGTCACGCACTCAGTTCGCAAATTACGTTCTGAGGTGCAAGGACTCTCAGCCAGCAAACGCCATTGGTGCGCCGCCGCCCTTACATGTGCTGATCTAGGACAGAGTGAGGTGGTGCCAAGCTGCTGACGTGTGTGTTCCAGTTGTGAAGTCTGCCATGGCAGAGCAGAGGGTACCTTGGGGTAAGTGGGTAATGAGGTTGAGCAGAGCCACACCCTGACATCATGGTTATTTTAAAACCACCAGCATGCGCTCCACTGACTGACTACATCAAAGCCACGGTCCCACTCCCAAGTTCCTAAATGGTCATAAATTAAAGATCTGCTCGGAGAGAAAAAAGGCTACAGGTATTCGCACCCCCCAACAACAAAGAAAAATCGCAATCGGCAAGTTGTTCAACTTCCGTTACGGCTGCTTGTCACTATCGAGGCGGCACTCAAATTCACTGATGAAACGTTTCTGTACAATTTGAAAAAGGGGGGCACCATATACAGATCGTCATTTCAAAGGGCAAGTTAAGTAACCCTCATTTCTGACAACAGGTTTACCAATTTCTGACTAACCATAAAACAACCAAAATCGGTGAATTATCTCAGTATACAAAATGATTTTGCACAAACCGGCAAACACGAATGTGTGTGACCTTGGGTGCACATAGTTCCATTGGAGGCAACAACTGGATCCACACAGTTTCATCTCATTAATCTGACGTGGATGACCTAGGACCACTGTGGTAATTAAATACATTCATTAGAGGGACTCCGTTGCCCTTGAATGAGTCTGGCTAATTTATTACAGTTATTAGAGCTTCCTCAGGTTTGGGGTTGTCAGGAGTCATGGAACAGCTTTGTTCTGCCAGCACCCTGACAGAATTATATGGCCCCGTTTCCAGTGGCCATTCATTACTGTCAGACTTGATCAAAATAGAGACCTACCTTTCCAAAATATGTGTCAGTGCACAAAGTGGTGCCTTTGATGAGATGCATGCCATTGTCCATAAGGTTGAGTCTGTATGATGAAGGCTACCTTCTGTTTATCCACTCAGAGAGGTCGGTGTGGACTAGGGATGGGCATTATAATTTGCATCACTATTGAAGTACTCAAATGATTTTTTTCTCGAGTGGGAGAATAAACTATTTTTTAGAACAAGGCCTGCACTGGGAGAAAGAAAGTGTGCGTTTATCTATATGCTACGTGTCAACAATGCCTAATTTATCATAACCATTACAGATAAATCATAATTGCCCCATATATATATATATATATATATATATACAGTGGGGAGAACAAGTATTTGATAACCTGCAAAATCGGCAGTGTTTCCTACTTACAAAGCATGTAGAGGTCTGTAAATTTTATCATAGGTACACTTCAACTGTAAGAGATGGAATCTAAAACAAAAATCCAGAAAATCACATTGTATGATTTTTAAGTAATTAATTTGCATTTTATTGCATGACATAAGTATTTGATACATCAGTAAAGCAGAACTTAATATTTGGTACAGAAACCTGTTTGCAATTACAGAGATCATACGTTTCCTGTAGTTCTTCCTTCTACACACACACACACACACACACACACACACACACACACACACACACACACACACACACACACACACACACACACACACACACACACACACACACACACCCCCCCTTCGGAAAGTATTCAGATCCCTTCAATCAATCAAATGTATTTATAAAGCCCTTTTTACATCAGCCAATGTCAAAGTGCTGTATAGAAACCAGCCTAAAGCCCCAAACAGCAAGCAATGCAGATGTAGAAGCAAATTTTCACATTTTGTTAAGTCACAGGCGTATTCCAGTCTGCTGTTCCCACATGCTTCAAGAGGGCCACCATTGTTCCTGTTCCCAAGAAAGCTAAGGTAACTGAGCTAAACGACTACCGCCCCGTAGCACTCACTTCCGTCATCATGAAGTGCTTTGAGAGACTAGTCAAGGACCATATCACCTCCACCCTACCTGACACCCTAGACCCACTCCAATTTGCTTACCGCCCAAATAGGTCCACAGACGATGCAATCTCAACCACACTGCACACTGCCCTAACCCACCTGGACAAGAGGAATACCTATGTGAGAATGCTGTTCATCGACTACAGCTCGGCATTCAACACCATAGTACCCTCCAAGCTCGTCATCAAGCTCGAGACCCTGGGTCTCGACCCCGCCCTGTGCAACTGGGTACTGGACTTCCTGACGGGCCGCCCCCAGGTGGTGAGGGTAGGCAACAACATCTCCTCCCCGCTGATCCTCAACACGGGGGCCCCACAAGGGTGCGTTCTGAGCCTTCTCCTGTACTCCCTGTTCACCCACGACTGCGTGGCCACGCACGCCTCCAACTCAATCATCAAGTTTGCGGACGACACAACAGTGGTAGGCTTGATTACCAACAACGACGAGACGGCCTACAGGGAGGAGGTGAGGGCCCTCGGAGTGTGGTGTCAGGAAAATAACCTCACACTCAACGTCAACAAAACTAAGGAGATGATTGTGGACTTCAGGAAACAGCAGAGGGAACACCCCCCTATCCACATCGATGGAACAGTAGTGGAGAGGGTAGCAAGTTTTAAGTTCCTCGGCATACACATCACAGACAAGCTGAATTGGTCCACTCACACTGACAGCGTCGTGAAGAAGGCGCAGCAGCGCCTCTTCAAACTCAGGAGGCTGAAGAAATTCGGCTTGTCACCAAAAGCACTCACAAACTTCTACAGATGCACAATCGAGAGCATCCTGGCGGGCTGTATCACCGCCTGGTACGGCAACTGCTCCGCCCTCAACCGTAAGGCTCTCCAGAGGGTAGTGAGGTCTGCACAACGCATCACCGGGGGCAAACTACCTGCCCTCCAGGACGCCTACACCACCCGATGTTACAGGAAGGCCATAAAGATCATCAAGGACATCAACCACCCGAACCACTGCCTGTTCACCCCGCTATCATCCAGAAGGCGAGGTCAGTACAGGTGCATCAAAGCTGGGACCGAGAGACTGAAAAACAGCTTCTATCTCAAGGCCATCAGACTGTTAAACAGCAACCACTAACATTGAGTGGCTGCTGCCAACACACTGTCATTGACACTGACCCAACTCCAGCCACTTTAATAATGGGAATTGATGGGAAATGATGTAAATATATCACTAGCCACTTTAAACAATGCTACCTTATATAATGTTACTTACCCTACATTATTCATCTCATATGCATACGTATATACTGTACTCTACATCATTGACTGCATCCTTATGTAATACATGTATCACTAGCCACTTTAACTATGCCACTTTGTTTACTTTGTCTACATACTCATCTCATATGTATATACGGTACTCGATACCATCTACTGTATGCTGCTCTGTACCATCACTCATTCATATATCCTTATGTACATATTCTTTATCCCCTTACACTGTGTATAAGACAGTAGTTTTGGAATTGTTAGTTAGATTACTTGTTGGTTATCACTGCATTGTCGGAACTAGAAGCACAAGCATTTCGCTACACTCGCATTAACATCTGCTAACCATGTGTATGTGACAAATAACATTTGATTTGATTTGATTCTAAAATTGTTTTTGTTTCCTCAATCTACATACAATACCCCATAATGACAAAGCAAAAACAGGTTTTTAGAAATGTTAGCTAATTTATATATATTTTTTAACTGAAATAAATAACTGAAATATTACATTTACAGTTGAAGTCGGAAGTTTACATACACTTAGGTTGGAGTCATTAAAACTCGTTTTTTAACCACTCCACAAATATCTTGTTAACAAACTATAGTTTTGGAAAGGTGGTTTAGGACATCTACTTTGTGCATGACAAGACATTTTTCCAACAATTGTTTGCAGAAAGATTATTTCACTTATAATTCACTGTATCACAATTCCAGTGGGTCAGCAGTTTACATACACTAAGTTGACTGTGCCTTATAACAGCTTGGAAAATTCCATAAAATGATGTCATGGCTTTAGAAGCTTCTGATAGGCTAATTGACATAATTTGAATTAATTGGAGGTGTACCTGTGGACGTATTTCAAGGCCTACCTTCAAACGTAGTGCCTCTTCGCTTGACATCATGGGAAAATCAAAAGAAATCAGCCAAGACCTCAGAAAATAAAATGGTTGACCTCCACAAGTCTGGTTCATCCTTGGGAGCAATTTCCAAATGCCTGAAGGTACCACGTTCATCTGTACAAACAATAGTACGCAAGTATAAACACCATGGGACTGATGGGGATATTTTGGGTTCATGATAGGGGCTGCACCAAATGTTTGATGTATTATAATAATTGATTATGGTTTTGTTGTATTAATAGAAGGGGAAGGGCTATAAGACCCCCTCCCCCACTACATTTATAGGTTCCTGGACTACAGATTAAGAATATGTATATGCATTATAAGGTTTAATATTGTTTCACAGGTTCTTTTCTAGTTTCTGCCTCTTATAATGAAACAGTCAGAGATGTGTGAGTTATTGCAGTCAATGTATCTCTATTGCAAGTTTGTAAAACAGTGTATGCATGGGCATGGTCTCATGAGTAGAAGGTAGTGACGTAGGCAGTTACATCACTGGGGGTTGACTGCACGCATATTAAAAGAACCTTGGACTTTTCCTATTTTGCAGAACTCAGGAGAGACATCAGTTGTATGTGTGATGTTTGATCTTTGACTTCTTTGACTATTTCGAGAAAAAAAAAGATTTATAAGCGCACATTGAGTGTTCCTTATTTGTTAAGCAAATAACGGAGCCCAGAAAAGTGGAACCAACAGGACCACACAGCCATCATACTGCTCAGGAAGGAGACAAAGTTCTGTCTCCCAGAGATTAACGTACTTTGGTGTGAAAAGTGCAAATCAATTCCAGAACAACAACAAAGGACCTTGTGAAGAGGCTGGAGGAAACAGGTACAAAAGTATCTATATCCACAGTAAAACGAGTCCTATATCGACATAACCCGAAAGGCCGCTCAGCAAGAAAGAAGCCACTGCTCCAAAACCGTCATAAACAAGCCAGACTACGGGTTGCAACTGCACCTGGGGACAAATATCGTACTTTCTGGAGAAACGTCCGCTGGTCTGATTAAACAAAAATAGTACTGTTTGGCCATAATGAACATTGTTATGTTTGGAGGAAAAGGGGAGATGCTTGCAAGCCGAAGAACACCACCCCAATCATGAAGCACGGGGGTGGCAGGATCATGCTGTGGGGGTGCTTTGCTGCAGGAGGGACTGGTGCACTTCACAAAATATATGGCATCATGAGGGAGGAAAATTATGTGGATATATTGATGCAACATCTCAAGACATCAGTCAGGAAATTAAAGCTTGGTCGCAAATGGCTCTTCCAAAAGGACAATGACCCCAAGCATACTTCCAATGTTGTGGCCAAATGGCTTAAGGACAACAAAGTCAAGGTATTGGAGTGGCCATCACAAAGCCCTGACCTCAATCTTATAGAACATTTGTGGGCAGAACTAAAAAAGCATGTGCGAGCAAGGAGGCCTACAAACCTGATTCAGTTACACCAGCGCTGTCAGGAGGAATGGGCCAACATTCACCCAACTTATTGTGGGAAGCTTGTGGAAGGCTACCCAAAACATTTGACCCAAGTTCAACAATTTAAAGGCAATACTACCAACTAATAATTAAGTGTACGTAAACTTCTGACCCACTGGGAATGTGATGAAAGAAATAAAAGCTGAAATAAATAATTCTCTCTACTATTATTCTGACATTTCACATTCTTAAAATAAAGTGGTGATCCTAACTGACCTAAGACAGGGAATTGTCACTAGGATTAAATGTCAGGAATTGTCAAAAACTGAGTTTAAATGTATTTGGCTAAGGTGTATGTAAACTTCCGACTTCAACTGTAGATAAGTATTCAGACCCTTTACTCAGTACTTTGTTGAAGCACCTTTGGCAGCGATTACAGCATTGATTCTTCTTGGGTATGACACTACAAGCTTGGCGCAACTGTATTTGGGGAGCTTCCCCATTCTTCTCTGCAGATCCTCTCAAGCTCTGTCAGGTTGGATGGGGAAAATTGCTGCATGGCTATTTTCAGGTCTCTCCAGAGATGTTCGATCGGGTTCAAGTCTGGGTTCTGGTTGGGCCACTCAAGGAAATTGTCCTGAAGCCACTCCAGCGTTGTCTTGCCTGTGTGCTTAGGGTCATTGTCCTGTTGGAAGGTGAACTGTCGCCCCTGTCTGAGGACCTGAGCGCTCTGGAGAAGGTTTTCATCAAGGATCTCTGTACTTTGCTCCGTTCAGCTTTGCCTCGATCCTGACTAGTCTCCCAGTCCCTGCCGCTGGAAAACATCCCCACAGCATGATGCTGCCACCACCATGTGTCACCATAGGGATGGGAGAAGTTTCCTCCAGATGTGACACTTGGCATTCAGGCTAAAGAGTTCAATGTTGATTGGATGATCCACTACTCCGGACAGTTCTGACTTTGAATATGTGGACAACTACAAATACCGAGGTGTCTGGTTAGACTGTAAACTCTCCAATCCAAAATTAAATCTAGAGTTGGCTTCCTATTTCGCGTCAGAGCCTCCTTCACTCATGCTGCCAAACATACCTTCGTAAAACTGACTATCCTACCGATCCTTGACTTCAGTGATGTAATTCACAAAATAGCCTCCAACACTCTACTCAGCAAACTGGATGTAGTCTATCACAGTGCCATCTGTTTTGTCACCAAAGCCCCATATACTACCCATCCCTGCGACCTGTATGCTTTCGTCGGCTGGCCCTCACTACATATTCGTCGCTAAACCCACTGGCTCCAGGTCACCTATAAGTCTTTGCAAGGTAAAGCTCCGCCTTATCGCAGCTCACTGGTCACCATAGCAACACCCACCCATAGCACACATTCCAGCAGGTATATTTCACTGGTTATCCCCAAAGCCAACACTTACTTTGGCCGCCTTTCCTTCCAGTTCTCTGCTGCCAATGACGGGAACGAATAGCAAAAATCTCTGAAACCAGAGTATTTTATTTTCCTCTCTAACTTTAAGCATTAGCTGTCAGAGCAGCTCACAGATCACTGTACTTGTACACAGCCACTCTGTTAATAGCACACCCAACTACCTCATCCCCATATTGTTATATTATCTTCTTGCTCTTTTGCACCTCAGTATCTCTACTTTCGCATCATCATCTGCACATCTATCACTCCAGTGTTAATGCTAAATTGTAATTATTTTGCCTCTATGGCCTATTTATTGCCTTACCTCCCTACTCTTCTACATTTGCACACATTGTACATATATTTTTTATATTGTGTTGACTGTACATTTGTTTGTGTAACTAATTTTTGTCGCGCTGCTTTGCTTTATCTTGGCCAGGTCGCAGTTGTATATTCGAATTTGTTCTCAACTGGCCTACCTGGTTAAATAAAGGTGAAATAAAATAAAATAAAACAAATTGTTTCTCTTGGTGTGAGAGTCTTTAGGTGCCTTTTGGCAAATGGCAAGCGGGTTGTAATGTACCTTTTACTGAGGAGTGGCTTCCGTTTGGCCACTACCATAAAGGCCTGATTGGTGGAGTGCTGCGGAGATGGTTGTCCTTCTGGAAGGTTCTCACACAGAGGTACTCTAGAGCTCTGTCAGAGTGACCATTGGGTTCTTGGTCACTTCCCTGGCCAAGGCCCCGATTGCTCAGTGTGGCTGGGCGGTCAGCTCATGAAGAGTCTTGGTAGTTCCAAACTTATTCCATTTAAGAATGGAGGCCGCTGTGTTCTTGGGGACCTTCAATGCTACAGACGTCTTTTGGTGCCCTTCCCCAGGTCTGTGCCTCGACACAATGTTGTCTCGGAGCTCTACGGACAATTGCTTCAACCTTATGGCTTGTTTTTTGCTCTGAAATGCACTGTCAACTGTGGGACCTTATACAGACAAGTGTGTGCCTTTCCAAATCATGTCCAATCAATTGAATTTACATAGTATAGTGTGTGGGGTATAGTGTGTAGATTGATGAAGTATTGTTTTTATTTACTCCATTTTAGAATACGGCTGTAACGCAAGAAAATGTGGAAAACGTCAACGGGTCTGAATACTTTCTGAAGTCTCTACATATACACACTGTAGCAGTCAAATGTTTGGACACCTACTGATTCCAAGGTTTTTCTTAATTTTTTTTACTATTCTCTACATTGTAGAATAAAGGTTAAGACATCAAACTATGAAATAACACACATGGAATCATGTAGTTCTTGAAATGTTACATATTGACTGACCTTCATGTCTTAAAGTAATGATGGACTGTCATTTCACTTTGCTTATTTGAGGTGTTCTTGCCATAATATGGACTTGGTCTTTTACCAAATAGGGCCATCTTCTGTATACCACCCCTACCTTGTCACAACACAACTGATTGGCTCAAACGCATTAAGAAGGAAAGAAATTCCACAAATTAACTTTTAAGAAGGCACACCTGTTAATTGAAATGCAGTCCAGGTGACTACCTCATGAAGCTGGTTGAGAGAATGCCAAGAGTGTGCAAAGCTGTCATCCAGGAAAAAGGTGGCTACTTTGAAGAATATCAAATACATTTTGATTTGTTTAACACTTTTTTGGTTACTATATGATTACATATCTGTTATTTCATAGATTTGATGTCTTCACTATTATTCTACAATTCAGAAGATAGTGCAAATAAAACCCTGGAATGAGTAAGTGTCCATACTTTTGGTACTGTATATTCGGTCAATAAAATAATTTAAAAAACAAAGTGCCATTTAAGATTCATTTATTGAAACTAATGTCAACTGGTTATATTATATCGTGGAACATAATATTAAACAAGGCAGTAACCTCAGCAGTGGCGCTTGCTTGTAGGAGCCTATGGCTGTGCAGTGGCATAGCCTTGTTTTGTTCATTTCATTTAAAATGGTCATATTGCCACAGTAAAGACATAACTATTTTATATGTAACAGAATAAAATAACAGAATATTTTTCCAAAGGAAAAAGTAATGTACATCTTGCGTCTGGAACAAATATTCGGAATGAGTGATTATTTGAAACGGGGCTCAATTTAGCGAGTTGAAAGACAATTTCTTCAGGGTTACAAACCAAAATCAGTCCTCTTTTCGATTTACAGATGTTCGATTTACAGACTCATTCATTCTGCTTGTTCTTTGGAATTTTTCAAATGGAGTAACAATTTCACATTGGACACTGCATGGTGATGAAGTGCGGCCACTACATCTGTTGGGTGAGGAGGCCCAGGCTTAATGATTCTGTTGAACATACGCTCTGTCTTTATCAAACTAATGTTTTCAATGTGGAACCCGTCTATGTTTAAGGGGGTTATAGCCTTGGCTAATCAATTATAAATTGCACTAGCAGTTCACAAAGTAGAACAAATGGAAAATAGATTGTTGTTGGAACACATCTCCCTATATTGTTGGAACACATCTCCCTATATTGTTGGAACACATTTCTCTATATTGTTGGAACATATTTCCCTATATTGTTGGAACACATCTCCCTATATTGTTGGAACACATCTCCCTATATTGTTGGAACACATTTCCCTATATTGTTGGAACACATTTCCCTATATTGTTGGAACACATTTCCCTATATTGTTGGAACACATTCCCCTATATTGTTGGAACACATTCCCCTATATTGTTGGAACACATTCCCCTATATTGTTGGAACACATTCCCCTATATTGTTGGAACACATCTCTCTATATTGTTGGAACACATCTCCCTATATTGTTGGAACACATTTCCCTATATTGTTGGAACACATTTCCCTATATTGTTGGAACACATTTCCCTATATTGTTGGAACACATTTCCCTATATTGTTGGAACACATTTCCCTATATTGTTGGAACACATCTCTCTATATTGTTGGAACACATCTCCCTATATTGTTGGAACACATCTCCCTATATTGTTGGAACACATTTCCCTATATTGTTGGAACACATTTCCCTATATTGTTGGAACACATCTCCCTATATTGTTGGAACACATTTCCCTATATTGTTGGAACACATTTCCCTATATTGTTGGAACACATTTCCCTATATTGTTGGAACACATTTCCCTATATTGTTGGAACACATTTCCCTATATTGTTGGAACACATTTCCCTATATTGTTGGAACACATTTCCCTATATTGTTGGAACACATTTCCCTATATTGTTGGAACACATTTCCCTATATTGTTGGAACACATTTCCCTATATTGTTGGAACACATTTCCCTATATTGTTGGAACACATTTCCCTATATTGTTGGAACACATTTCCCTATATTGTTGGAACACATTTCCCTATATTGTTGGAACACATTTCCCACATATATTGTTGGAACACATTTCCCTATATTGTTGGAACACATTTCCCTATATTGTTGGAACACATTTCCCTATATTGTTGGAACACATTTCCATCTCCCTATATTGTTGGAACACATTTCCCTATATTGTTGGAACACATTTCCTATATTGTTGGAACACATTTCCCTATATTGTTGGAACACATTTCTATATTGTTGGAACATCTCTCATATATTGTTGGAACACATCTCTCTATTTGTTGGAACCATCTCCCTATATTGTTGGAACACATCTCCTATATTGTTGGAACACATTTCTCTATATTGTTGGAACACATTTCCCTATATTGTTGGAACACATTTCCCTATATTGTTGGAACACATTTCCCTATATTGTTGGAACACATTTCCCTATATTGTTGGAACACATTTCCCTATATTGTTGGAACACATTTCCCTATATTGTTGGAACACATTTCCCTATCAACCAGTCCATTTTGAATTTGTGATAAAACTGTCATCATTTTGCAAGGACTGTAGCTTGTGTGTATCAACATTAGTTAGATACGTTTTATAGGCATTCATTTTTGTAGGCCTACGGGAGCTTGTGCGTACTAAGCAGCATGCATGTGTAGAGGGAGCGATTAGAGCGCACTTGAGTGAGAACTGTGTGATGCTTGGATTGGTTTCTTTTTTGTTGTGCCCCGCAACATTTCAATTTTTGGTGAACAAAATTTAACTTGCCCATTCGGGCAGCCGCAAAGCACATTCCACCAAGTAGTTTTACAGTACTTGAACAAAAATGTGAACTCTGGTTAAAGATTGAATTTTAAAGTCAGTTTGAGTCCTCAAGTACTCACACCCATTCCTTGTGGACATGCAATTGTGTAAAGAATAACATTATTTGACAAACTAAAGATTGGTTTCTAAAATGGTTTGGTGGGGTTTCAGGGATTGAGGTAAAATTCCCAAAATGTTTTGAAGCCTGGCCTCGGTTGCCTATGGTTTCTTTTTGATTTATTTTATTTATTTTACCTTTATTTAACCAGGCAAGTCAGTTAAGAACACATTCTTATTTTCAATGACGGCCTGGGAACAGTGGGTTAACTGCCTGTTCAGGGGCAGAACGACAGATTTGTACCTTGTCAGCTCGGGGGTTTGAACTTGCAACCTTCCGGTTACTAGTCCAACGCTCTAACCACTAGGCTACGCTGCCGCCCCTTTCTGTGGGTGTCATGGGAACCGAATAGAGTTCTCTTCCACTTGAGCAGAACGCTGATGTACAGGACCAGAGAGCTCTCAGCAGGACAGCAGGCCTAATCCACCACTACCAACCAATCAGCAAGCAGGGATCAGTCCAATCAGAACTCCATCAGAGGAGTTGGGAAGTCAGTCCTTGGTAGACAGTGGGGTTCACCTAGGTTAAAGATTTGGGGGGGCACCACATGATGCTCCTGTAGAGGGCATTTTAGCAGGGTAGGAGGAGTTGGGAGGTTTGATTCTCTGACTGTGGAAGTAGTAAAACCAGCAAGAGCCATTTGTTAGATCACACTAATCAGTGGGCCCACTCATTAAATCAGCCGGTTAGTGATATTGCTTGGTTAGTGATATTGGGCATTTCCATCAAAAATGACCAATAAGCACGAACATGTGAAGTTCATTAGAACATATCAAATTGTGTGGCAAATGAAAGCGAAGAGTCTATAATTTGGGGAAATGAAGGCATAGATAAACAAACATTTTTCTTTGGCATAAGTAAAGGCTTTCTGAAAAAAACAGATGGAAAAGGGGTCTAAGAAAACATCTACCAGAAAGTCTTAAAAAAGGTATCAGAAATACATTAAAACACAATAATGTTGACGTAAAGACCCCTGCCAGCTAATATCAACACATATTTCATTTTGGAGAACTTGTTAACCTTCTGTAAGTTAAAGAAATGTAGCCTTTTCCTTGTAATGCCGTTACGAAAAACCCCACAGAAGTAACAAGTAATGAATGGTAGACCTACCAATTAGTTATAGTGATGCAACAACACTGCCCTTCTGGATACAGTCCCCCTAACGCCCTCCACCAGGCAGGCGACCAGACCACCTCCCCTAAAACGGTTCACTACCTCTACTGTCCACAATCCTCATCAGAACCTTCGCAGTCTGCCCTCACTGTCAAGACAGCCAATGAGAGGGTCTGACAACCCTGTAATGGACAGACTGAAGCTCAAACACAGCATGATAGCTGATTTAATTCTCTAAGCTCCCACAATATTGTCCATTATCCAACACCAAGCATGGAAGCAGAGGCAGTTAGTAACTGCCACCTCTGAATATAGACTCAGACACTGAATAGACAACCCATTTGGGTACTGGAGTGATGGGAGAGTATCAAAATGGTTAGCTTTTGGATGTGTTCACACGTTTTACATGAACGTAACTGTGGGCTGGATCATTAAGGGCTCAGACACACCAATAGCTTTTGCTGGCCGAGAGTACTTAGTATCTCTGAATGTAAGTTGAGAACCAAGTGCGCAACGATTTGACATGTACAATGGCTTGAAACTGTTTGTCAGTCAGACATCTATAGAGGTATAGATGAACGCTAGATCCACATTCGGTGCGATGCGTACATCATCCTGTAAGGAGGACAGATTGAGGCAGATTGGTTGTGGACAATGTGCACTTGGCCTCCAGCAGGGTGAAGGGGTTAATTGGCTTGGTCCCATTTTTGGGAGACAGCTGCTGTATGAGGTTAAGCACAAATTAACATGAGCACTTCATATATCACACAGTGAGCCAACGTAGCCCTTCTGTTGAGCCTGAGGAGGGGTGACTGTGGAGAGAGCATGTCATAACTCCTACGCAACAGATTTGACGTATTACTCGGAATGATGTCAAGCCAATTCAGTTGCACAAAATGAATTCATTTGTTCGACAGAATCATAAAAAGTCTATGATGAATGCTGCCAAATCTTCTTGTTCCACAATACAGCTGTAACTGTTGCCAAATGTATTCGTTGTCTTTGGTCTTAGTGTCTGTACGCACGTACGTGTACACGAGGATGGTGTGAAACGAGTGGTTATAATTATGCAGAAATCTGACACAACACTGCAATCAAAACAATCAAGTGTAATTACTGGAGATCTGTTTTCTCCTCCAATAGAGCAAACCAAACAGTATTTGTCATGAGAAAATGCATGAAGAACAACAGAAACACAGCCTAGACTCCCATCTTCTTCAACATCCAGACATTCAGGAAAGGAGAGGGTCTCCGGAGCGCAATGTCAGACCCAGGCATTTTCATCCAGATGATTTCTGGAGCAGCCACATAATGCAGGGTCTCACAGCCCAAGAAAAGACAACAGTGGACAACTCTCCTCTGTATCAAGCTAAAATAACTCCATTCTCTAGCATTCCACAGATTTTTCCTTATTATGAGAGGGGGCAAGCCAAAGAAAAGGATAAGTGCAGTTCAAATCAATACATTTGCATATTAAAAGAAAAACCTCTGTCGGCACTTTAGTAAAGAGACATTAGCATGCAGAGACGTGACTAAGCATGAGGCTGGTGTTCAAGAGTTCTCATTCAATATGGATGTGATTTGGTACTGAGGGATGCAGGCGTGATGATGGTCATCAATGTCACATTACTCAAACGGATTACTAGTTAACATGACAAACATCAGCAACAACAGTAATATAGAGATTTCTTTCAGCAGAGATTCTTAAATAGTGACCAATGCCTTATAATAGCATTGAAAAACCTCCATTTGAAAGTAAATAACTGATGTGACCTTGTTAAAAAACTATTTCCCATGCATGCTGTGAAGTATTTTTTTAATCTATAGAATCTGATTCTTTGCATGGCTGATAAAGTGGCCACTTAACGAAAACAATCCACCTAGTTTAATTGGAACAGGTGAAAGAATAAGATTGATGCCACCTAGATGGCCAAACTCATCATTGTCCAGAACAAACCATCTGGCTAGTCAGCTGTAAGGCCGAGTTGGTGTTAAACACCGTGTGTTAACTGGGAACCCTTCCCCCATTCTTAGTACCAAAGCCTGAAGCCCCAACGCTGACATTCTACCCTCTTTGGTAGGAGCCTATGAAACCAGGTCACTGTGTAATATCTCTATGGTTTGATGCTAAATTAGTGCAATGTAGCTTGCAAGTAAGCAATCTGTTAAATAAACATATGTTGCTCACAGCACTTAGTGGAGACTGTCAATAGCAGCAGCAGCAGCAGCAGCAAGGGGGATTTATTGTAGACATAACAGAAAGAGTACCCCAGCTCCCCAGCTCAGAAATGTGTGGCAATGCAGTGGATAGCTGAGCTATGAATTAAAATAAATCTAATCTGAGGAGTAAAAAAGTATTGGAGACAAAAACTGAGACTGAAATTGAAATTAACCAACTCATGCCTTAACATGGCGGTGCTGGCAGGCACGGTCAGACTCCCCTGAAGACTACAGGACCAGACCAAACAAGGGACACAAGGACAGAGGGGTACAGACCCAGACAGAGACCACTAAAATTCCCCACCCACCCCATTGTCTGCAGTGATAGTGGGGGACAATAGAGGACGACCTTGCAATATGTGTGCTAACGCCAACAGCCCTAACTCCTACCCGAACCATGCATCAACCCTAATCCCAAACACTGGGATGATGTCATCCCCCTCTCATCCGGACCATCAGGGCAACAAAGCAGGGAGGGATGGGGGGTGGGGGGGTTGAGAGAGAGAGAAAAAGAGAGAGAAAAATGAGAGTCTCACATAAGGAGATGTTCTGATAGAGAAAGCAGTCAACAGTAGGAAATCAGATACCCTCTCCCCACATTTGTGTCACAAATCAAAGGGCTTAGACAACACAACCTGCCTACCATGTGCTTTACTCTGGGAAGGTTTTCACAGGGCAATCAAAAAACTCTGAGCTGTTGACATCCATCAAACCCAAGCTCCTGTTCTGTCACCGTCAAAGAGGTATTGGTTGAGCAAATAGTGCCTAGGTTTAGTGAGGAAAGTTAACGTCACCTTTTCTAAACTTAACGCAATCCATTGTTATTGGCACCGGCATAAAGTTATCATCAACATACAAGTTATTTTTGAGGAAAACAGTTGTAACCTCACATAAGCAGAATAGATAGTGTGTCAAAATAGTTTGTCCAATAAAAAAAAAGGTCAAACGGTGAGAGAAGAGTCGAGCAGTCAGACAGGTCACTGTGGCCGGCCTCACAGACCCCGTGTCCAAAGCAAGACTCATTGGGGTCTATCCTTCACTGGGGAGCGGGAGAGGGTGACAGTCGGCTCAAAAGTTGCGCTGTTGCACTTTAGAATTTATGTGCTGCCCCTCCCCCCATCTTCCCAACACAAAGGGACCCTCCCCCTTGTCCCCACCCACCAGGAATTTCTCAGGCATTGCTGGGGTCACCATGACAACTGGGTGCTTAACAAAGCATTTATCTTAGGCATTCTTCCTTTCACAGAGGAGAGAGGGAACAACAGTCAAAGGAGAAAGGGGAGAAAAGAAAGAGGCTGGAGGAGCTTGAAAGGATGGGGAGGGGGCAGAGGAGAGGTTGCTGCGGAGAGGTTGCTGCGGGGAGAGGGCAGCGGAGAGGTTGCTGCGGAGAGGTTGCTGCGGAGAGGATGCTGCGGGGAGGGGGCAGCGGAGAGGTTGCTGCGGAGGGGGGGGTTGCTGCGGGGAGGGGGCAGGAGAGGTGCTGCGGGGAAGGGGCTGCGGGGAGGGGGCAGCGGAGAGGTTGCTGCGGAGAGGTTGCTGCGGAGCTGCAGGGAGGGGGGGAGGGGCAGGGGGAGGTTGCAGGGGGAGGTTGCTGCGGAGAGGTTGCTGGGAGAGGGGGCTGCGGGGAGGGGGCAGCGGAGAGGGGCAGGGGAGGTTGGCAGGGGAGGGGCGGAGAGAGGGTTGCTGCGGGGAGGGGGCAGTTGAGAGGTTGCTGCGGGGAGGGGGCAGTTGAGAGGTTGCTGCGGGGAGGGGGCAGTTGAGAGGTTGCTGCGGGGGTGAGAATCATGGATAGAAGAGGAGGATTGGATGACTGGCAAATAAAACAGGGACAGAATCCAGGGGATAGGTGATGTTAGATGAAATAGCAGATAGGTGGACAAAGTGCTACATACATTCCAAGCAGGGCTGTGACTAATATTTTCTTGGGGGAGAACAGAGGTATGGAGAGAGATAAAGGCCAATTACAGACAAGTCAGCACAAACATACACACACACAGACTACATCATGGAAATTGTATGGCATATTGAGTGGTAGTATATTTAGGCCAAGGGTATTTCTGGGTATTAGCACGTTCTCAACTTTCCATTATCCATGTCCATGAAAGAAACCCGTTGGCGTCAAACACTAAGCAAAGGGCGTGATTAAAACTGATCTCAGTGCTACTCTTGTGCAGCCATCCATATTTCAGCTAATACAGCCAAACCCTGTCCCCTGGCAGAGACCAGCCACAGAGAAAGTCCCTTCACAGACAACAGCCCAGTCTTAATACACTGTCATGTAATTACACAGACTGGGACAACGCTGATTTAGATGTGATGGATGAGAGTGGCTTCCTTCCCCATTAAGATTCCACTCTTGTTGTGTTGTGTGGTGGATGGTGACAGTGGGAGAATGAACGCCTTACAAAACAACATTCAATCACACAGAATATGGACTGCCTGGGCCTGGCTGTGCGGGAGTTGGGAGAACTGTCTCACATTCAAAATCAGAGATTTGAACATTTAAAAGTTGCCCATTGTAGATTCACTTAGTCTTCTTAAGACGGGCTTAATTAAAAGAGAACCAATGTAACGTTATACTATGTTCACAAGGTCTCAAAATATTTGCATATGTGTAATGGTCTTGAAATAAGATTTGTGAGCAATAATCACAAAGCAACGCACTATAGAAATTGATTCTTGTGTCATCATGAATCTCAGTCCTAATTCAGATCCAATTTCTTAAACTTGACCTTCATCCTTGTGGAACTGATTAACATGCTGTCTGATGGCATAGGGAGTTGACCAAGGGAGGTAATGAGAATAGTCAGAGGTGAGGGGTCAACTGTGATGGTTCAGAGGGGTTGGTGAGAGGAGACAGGAGAGGAGTTTCCCTATGGAGAATCCCTAGTATACTGACTACTGATGATCTAACCAGTGACAGTACCTCCTGGCCAGAGACCACCTAGGTGGACTACGTAGCATGCCTGCTACTATTAGCTACTGCATGTCCTGCCATGGGCTGAGGCAAATCAAGCTCCATGTTCAGTCAGAGGGGAGGGCTTGACCATTTAACATCAGTGCTGATAAATAGAACTGTGGGCATGTGCACTATTCTGACTACTAAAGCTTCATCGAATTTCATCAAAGGAACACACATGACAAAGTAAATACCATGGTGTTTATTCTAGAGCAATCTTCAGGCAAGTAGACTGAGGGAGATTATTCCATCAAAGGATGCGAGGAAGGAGGATAAATCCCCAGCATCAAAAGCACACACACATTAATGCGAGCTCACACACACAGGATACAGCATTAGATCAGCAGAATGTCAATGCTGGAGCAACAGAGCCCAGGTTCTGCCACATCAATTACTAAACCCACTGGTACTGGCCTCCCAGCACGATCAGAAACGTCTTGGCTGAGCTGATCTGGTGTCAGTTATGTTCCTCATCTCAGAAGGGAGAAGACAGATCTAACAATCCCCACAAATATGTAATCAGCTGCATTTACAACCATAATCTGGGCTGCAGAAATTCATTCAGAAATGTCTACTCCCACGGCCAGGGATATGGAACGTCTAATCTAGCACATTAGCCGGGGTATCCCTCATACCAGTGTTCATTTGCAGGGCCTACAACCAGTTGCACCATGGCAGGAAAGCTGGCTCCATAATTAGCTAAGCAAAGGATTAATCAAAAGTATAATTGCCAGGGCTGCCATGAGAGCAGCTACAGAGACATGGACCCACCATGCCAATCATAGGCTATTCAACACTGCGCCACTCCAATGAAAGTCATTGTGAAACATTACACATAGTTATAGCTCTTATTGAACCCTTTTCACACCTTTTGATGTTCCTCTTAACATGAATATCTAGATACTGAACATGAATATCTAGATACAGTCATAATATTTATCTGAATTGGTGCACCTTAACAGTGTAATTTTGTGGTTGAAGTGATATGATTTGTTGTATTTCATCACAGACTAGCTGAGGCTAATGGAATCATCCATCATATGGCATCACTCATAAATCAGAGAGCATAAAGGGAACATAATGAGAGGGTGTTATAAATCACCAAGGGAAGATCTCTCAGCATTGGGGCAAACATTTATTCTACAGGCAGGCTCCCTCGCCATCTCCTCTGTCTTTATTTACCTTTCTCATTACATCTGCATCTTCATGTTCTATCCATCTCACACCAACATGATTTTTGTTTGCTCTCTATTTACCCACGTCCCTCTCCCTCTTTCTTTCACCCGCAGGGCTACTGACAGATACCCCAACAGGTGCGGGACGTGGAGACAAGCCATCCATCTAATTGGTCCTTTGTAGAGTCACAGCTGTTGCCCCCAACCAGGGCCTAGCATGATCTCCTCGTGCCTACCTCTAATCGACCACTCGCCATTGTCTCCAAGAAAGACAGAGAGCTCTCTCATCTGTCACTAGGGACCTCCTCCTTTAAAGAGGCTTCAGGGAGGAGAAGTAAAAAAAAAAAGATATATTTTTAAACTAAGTGGCGCTCCAATACACTGTAATGATTACTACCCATGCTGACCATCAAGTCTCTGTCAGTCACAATCAACTCAGCCAGCTCAGCACTGTGTCTATTGGCTAATATATGAGAGGGTCAGATATTAACACACCACCTCAGAGCAAAGATACCAAATGGACAGTTTTAATCCTTCTGGTTAAAGGTGTTTTACCTAGTTAAATATGGACGCTTTGATGTCAAATCCCTGACTGAAATGCAGTGTGACATTTAGAAGGTGCTGTTTGCACATCTCTTTAAATGAGATCCAAGGTCATGAAGGAACCAGCTCTGCAGTCTGACTCACACCGTGTCACAAATCTGGTTCTGCAGCAATTCAAGTTCAGTCACATTTTTGGAGCAAATAAAATGCTCTGTAAATTGTGCTGACAGTTGAAATGACGGGCGCCTTATGCAGACTCAATTAAAGAGAAACAAGAGGTTAGAGTAGACAACACAGCTCACTGGTTTTCCTGAGCTGGCTACTACAACTCTCCACATGTAAAAGATATTTGTTTGGTGCTACACAAGACACAGGCTACTTATCTTTCAGTGTGTCTAAAATGAATCTAAGTTAATTACATGCCTGGGTCCAGTGCCTTCACAATGATGGCATAGTCCATCACGGCTTACAACATGACATATACCATACCTTATAGCCATAAGGCCTGTATTGTTCATGCTACACTTATTTACAAAGGTTATACAAATGCTGGGATAACAACAACTGGCACACAAGGTAACAATTGCTCATTTTGAAATTACAAATAATCCTTTAAGTAAGTAGGGAAATATCCTGACAATCTGGCATGTGATACAAAATAAATATGGTCAAATGAATCCTTGTTTAACCCTCAGTTTGAAATCAACTGCCATAATCGTGCGAATATATAGATTAAAAAAACATCCATCATTGAATGAAATATTGTGTGATGGCTGAAAATGGGGGTTTAAAGTTGGGTAATAATGGACAATGATCCAGACCCACTGGAGTGTATTTCCCACAGGAGCAGGCTAACCGGTTGCAGACATGCAGATAAACTGCTATTTAAATTCACATTGATCTACATCAGGCCTGGGTACAGCCTGCACTTTAACAAGATGACAAACACTATAACAGAAAAACAAACCCCAAGAAGCTAAAAAGCACAGAGGAGGATGACAATGATAATGCGCCCCAGTCTGGTGTTACCACTAGAGAGGACTTCTCTCTCCAAATGAAACATAAGGCTTGAGGAGGCACACTAAGATCCTGACCTGAATGTTAATTCTAATTTATGATTAATATTGAAATAATGAAGTTGTAAAATTGAAACACTGCAGCAGAGGCCATACATAAAACGGTTTGTATGGCATTCACAGTATTCAACTCCATCTGTGTCAAAAATATTACATCTTTGGTATTGTAATGTTGAACATTTTCAAGTGAGGAACATAAATAGGAAAAATCTAAAGAATGAGGAAGAACAAAAGCCTTCACTGTGCCTAACATATCACAAACGGGCCTATGTATTAAAAAACAATTGAGGAGAGGTTGGTCTTACCAGAGACAGATATCCTCATGGAGGCCTCCAGGGGTCTGTTGTTGTCCAGGGCCTGGCTGAGGCGTATCTCCCCGGTGCTCTGGTTCAGGATGACCAGGTTCAGCTCATTACCAGCCTCAAAGCTGTACTGGAGCTGGTCCGAAGCATCTGGGTCATGGGCAGGGATCCGTCCGATCACCCCTGTGGGGAAGCTACTGGACTTGTCAGTGACATAGTTATTGAATATGATCTGGAAATTTTTCAGCACTGGTACGTTGTCGTTCTTGTCAACCAACTTGACGTGCACGGTGGCACGGCTGACCAGTGGGGCGGAGGTGGCCTGGACCACGATGACATACTCCGACTGAGTCTCGTAGTCGAGATCTGTCAGAACGGTCAGTTCTCCTGAGAAGATGTCCAGCTGGAACACCTCTGGGATGTTTCCCTCTACTATCTGGTACATGATCTGGGCGTTGCTCCCCTCGTCTGGGTCCGAGGCAGATACGTGGGCCACTACCAGGCCTATTGGGCTGTTCTCCTCCACAAAGATGTCAAACTCATCTTTCTCAAACACGGGAGGGTTGTCGTTCACGTCTAAGATGGTCACCTGGATGTCCACGGACGTCTTGAGAGCAGGAACACCTTTATCCACAGCAAAGGCCTGCAGGTTGTAGAATGGCATGTTCTCACGGTCCAGGCGACGCAGCGTTCGCACAATACCAGAGGTGGACTCAATTATGAAGTCTCCATCGCCGTCCTCTCCCCCCTGGAAAGTGTAGAAGACACGTCCATTGAGGCCAGAGTCTCGGTCAGTGGCAGAGACCTGGACGACGCTGGTAAACACTGGCACGTCCTCCATCACAGAGCCTAGGTAGTGGTCTCGGAGGAACCGAGGAGAGTTGTCATTCACATCATTCACCAGGATCTCCAGGTAGGTGGTGTCAGACTTCTGTGGGATGCCGTTGTCCCGGGCCGTGATGGCTAACGTGTAGGACACCTGATCTTCATAGTCCAGCTCCATCTGGGTGGTGACAGCGCCTGTGTCAGAGTCGATGTCGAACTGGGGGATGCTGTCATCCATAAAGTAGGTTATACGTGCGTTCTCCCCAGTGTCCTCATCTGTAGCACTGATCACCACAACGGTGGTGCCAACAGGTCTGTCCTCATTGATGTTGACGGTGTAATGGGAGCTCTGAAACACGGGCCGGTGGGTATTGGCGTCGGTGACGTTGACGAACACCTTGGCGGTATCGATGCGTGTGCCGTCAGACGCGGTGACACTCAGGACGTATTGGCGCTCCAGTTTGTAGTCGAGGGGCAGGGCCAGAGTGATAAGGCCCCCTCCACTCTGGCTGGTGATGGAGAACCTGTTTCTGGTGTTACCACTGGAGATCTGATACGTCACCACACTGTTGATATCCTGGTCCACCGCAGAAACAGTCACCACGCTGGTGCCCACGACAGCATCCTCATTGAGGCGCATGAAGTATGATCTCTGGGTGAAATCTGGGTTGTTATCGTTGACGTCGAGGATGGTCATGCTAACGCTAGCTGAGGAGGACATCACCGGGTGGCCATGATCACGGGCCTCCACCCCAAAGTTGTAGAAGTCCACGCTCTCCCTGTCCAGCCCAGCGGCTACCACTATCCATCCACTGCTGTTGTTGATGGAAAAGGGTAAGTTGGGCGAGGCTTCAATGAGGCAGTACTCCAGCCTGGAGTTGTCGCCGGAGTCTGCGTCAATGGCCTGGATGTGAATGATGGAGTAACCCACCGGCACGTTCTCTAGCACAGTGGCCTGGAAGGGGGTGCTGACGAAAATGGGGGCGTTATCATTGATATCCACCACCTGCACCGTTACGAGGCCGCTGATGTTGGAGAGAGGCGGGCGTCCCCCGTCCTGAGCACGGATGCGTATGGTGTATTCCTTGTTAGCCTCGTAGTCCAACTGACTGACCAGGTCCATCTTGCCGGTCTGAGCGTCAATGTAAAACTGGCCCCTGGTGTTGCCACTCATGATGCTAAAGTGAACCATGGCGTTGCTTCCTCTGTCCTGGTCTGTGGCAGTCACCTGCAGGATCTCTGTGTTGGGTGCCATATCCTCCGGAACCTGCACCACATATCGCTTTTCACTAAACTGGGGCGCATTATCATTGTCATCCTCTACAATAATGTGAACTGTTGCCGTAGCGCTGCGGGGGCTGGGGTCGCGACCCTGGTCGTTGGCCTCTACCAACAGCATGTAAGCCTCCACCATCTCTCTATCCACCGGGCCCTTTGTGCGGATCACCCCTGACCTGGGGTCAATCTCAAACACATTGTTGGAGCCGTTGCTGTTGAGGACACGGTAGAGGATGTTACCATTTACCGGGGCATCCCCATCCGTGGCCCTGACGGTCAGCACCTCATAGCCTATCTCCAGGTTCTCTCTGACCCTCTCCTTATAGTCCTGTTGCTCAAAGACAGGGTCATGGTCATTAGTGTCACTCACTGTGATGGTGAGGGTGGCCATGGCCGTACGTCGGGGCGTGCCGTGGTCAACAGCATTCACACGGAACACATGGGTGTCCTTCTGCTCTCTATCCAGCACCTCCACAGTGGAAACAGCTCCATTGACTGGGTCCACAGAAAATAGGTTGTTGGAGCGGCTGTCAAACAGGGCCTCTATGAAGTACTCCAGCCTGCCTGCCTCCCCCTCATCAGCATCTACTGCCTTTAAAACAACTACAGGAGTTCCAGCTGGCTTATTCTCTGCCACAGACACCTGGTACATAGGAGGCTGAAACTGGGGACTACTGTTGACAGCCCTCTTCCTCCTGCTCACTATGCCCGACTCAGACTGGACAGCCTGCTGTAGTAACTTCCCCAAGTGGCCCTGCTTGAAGGAACCTTGACCCACCCGCCAGTGGACTGAAATGCTGTTCACTTTAGCTTCCCTCTCATCTCCTGTGTATTGGTTACAATGTAAGTCTAGCTCAAGGAGTGTGTCGTGCTTCAAACACAGGGTCTTGGACACAAACAACTGCCCCTCCGAAAAGTAGAAGTCCGAACTACTAGTCACCCTGCAGTGCATATTGTTGTGTGTCGGGGATGCGGGTAGTAGATCCCATACCCGGAGGAGCGCAGTACCAGCCTCGTAGCATTCGAACTGATGATTTTGGGCCTTAAACAAACTGATGATCTCCAAGTCCCATTGAGATTTAATTTTGTGTTTACTTGAACAGTTCCTGCCGTGAACATGCACATCATACTGGCTCGTGAGGAGGTGCCTGGACACTGGGCCACTGTTCACGCAGTCAACAACAGTGTATACGATGAAAGGGTTGGAGCTGAGCGAGGCACAATTTAAACTACCCGAAATGAACACAATGCGCGCGGACGCATCAGTTTCAATAAAGGTCTTTGAGAATTTAGGAGCGATTACCTGATCCAAAGTGCATGCCCCGCTCTGTTCCACACTTGCTATAACCGTCCCCGGCTCTGCATCCTCACTGATGTGTGTACTGTAGCAATCCGACAGTGAAATTATTTCAAACCAGCCGAAAATAATAAACACCAAATCCCACTTAATGACGGGCATTGCTCCTCGATAATGTTAAACCAGGCTTGAACGTAATTACTGCCGCCTTCCCTTAAACTTTCCGTCTAGTCGTTCCCTTTTGTTGCAGCGTATCCATGCTTTCATTGCTCCACAGTAGCTAATCCAATTGAACCCGGAGAGAAATCGCAGTCACCTAGCCAAAGCTTCTCACCACCCAAACACGCCGAACCTACAACTCCACTCCGTTCGCGTGAATTAATAAAATGGCTCCTACTACCCCTTATGCTCGAGGCTTCTCATTATCATAAATCTATTGTGTGTGTGTGTGTGTGTGTAGCAAGGTCCGTTCTCCCAGGGGCCACACTGAGTTGTAAAGATGACCAGCCTCTGTTTGGTCCCCCTTGTGGAAGACGCATATAGATGTTTACAGTGTTTTTGCAAAGTAGCAGTACATGGATTGTTGATAAGCCTAAACAAATGCTGTCAATATTTAAATAAACCGTTCTCATCCACCCAACACAACCCCAGGCACAGAAAGTCTAGTGTTTCATTATGCGTATACCTACCTGTCTAATTCAAAAGTACCTTACCTTATAGGGTAGTCAAATTACACATCAGGCCTATATGAAAAGTAATGACTCATGCTATTCTCTAGTCCTATGCAGGTATTGAAATGCTTTTCTCAAATATGAGGTTAAATGGAGTAAATGGCAGGACAGTGAGCAGGGGTATATCTTGTAATGTTTCATGTAAACCCCATTTTTGAAAGCTGCCCAGCAGATGCTGCTGGTATCTCATGTGGGAGATGGGTCATGCCAAAGGCATCTTAATCATCATCCTCATCTAAAGCAGAGGCATTATGCCATATGTCTGTTTTGTGCCTCTTGCACAGGCATGAGGAAGTATTGAGCAGCTGTGAAAGTAAATAGGCTACTCCTAGCCATTCTTTAGACTGCTATTGATTTTGTTTGTAGAATCGTTTTTTGTTGTTGCTGAGGGTGAACTAGGGAACTGCCAAAATAAAAGGAAATACCTAAGTAAATGAGGGATACAAAATATATTGAAAGCAGGTGCTTCCTGAGTTAATTATGCAATAAATATCCCATCACGCTTAGGGTTGTTTAGAAAGTAGCTGGGAAGGCCATTATTTTGACCCCCCCAATAGGATGACAATAGCCCCATCCACAGTGCACAAGTGGTCACTGAATGGTTTAATGGGAATGAAAATGTAAACCAAATGCCATGGCAGTCTCATGGGGCATTATTGGAACAGAGCCTGAGACAGCATTCTCCACCACCATCAACAAAACACCAAATTATGGAATTTCTCATGGAAGAATGGTGTTGCATCCCTCCAAGAGTTCCAGACATTTGTAGAATCTGTTAAGGTGCATTGAAGCCGTTCTGGTTCGTGGTGGTCCAAAGCAGTAGGACACTATGTTGGTGTTTCCTTTATTGTAGAAGTTACCTGTACATTCACTTTACTGCCACCTGCTGGTACATGTGCATTACTGCAGACAGCAATCAGAGCAATTAATCAAGTCCTAACTTCTGGCTATTTAGGTAACAATTGAGACAAAACAAGTTTAGGCTGAAACGCATCTTTCAAGAGAAGTCCACAGATTTCTTTTACAGTATTCCTACTGTAAGCATTAAACAATAACGTCTTGACCCAGCAACCTAGTACTGTGAAAGTGATCGGTTCAGTTTACATTGTGCACTTACATTCACATATGGTCTAAGGTACCTGTGGAGACTGCAACAGTGTACAATATTGAGAAGGCACATACAGGTAGATCTAGTTCAGGAAGAGATCACCTGGAGTAACAATAATAATGCCATTTAGCAGATGCTTTTATCCAAAGTGACTTAGTCATGCGCGCTTACATTTTACGTTTGGCAGGTCCCAGGAATCGAACCCACTATCCTGTATTGCAATTGCCGTGCTCTACCAACTGAGTAACATTTACTGATGTGAGGGAAAATAACACATGCAGTGTGTGGAGCTGAACTTCTGTGCCCAGTGCCCTGATGTCACTAATAATAAGCTGAAGCTGGCCATCGAGGTCACAGCACAGTAACCTAACATTTTTAGATAACTGGTTTAATTCAATCATAATCTTTAGATCGCCCAAGAACAAGTCTAGAGCCCAAGAACAAGTCTAGAGCCCAAGAACAAGTCTAGAGCCCAAGAACAAGTCTAGAGCCCAAGAACAAGTCTAGAGCAAAACGTTTCAACCTTGTGAGTGATGGACATGATGCAGAAAAGAAGCAAAAGTTAAAATATTACAATAAATCGTTTTTTACTGTTTTTATTGTTGCTGGAGGCTCTAATAAAATATGAATCATTAGCTTTACAAAATAAAAACAAAATACAACAAAAAAGATTCCCCCCAAAACGGAAACGGTCAAAAGCTTCCGTCAAGACGCAAAAGACAAAACTGTGACCCCCAACATAGACCAGGTGAAAGGGAGAAAGAGAGACCAAGAGAGAGACCGAGGTATCAAAATCGTCACGTTATACACAGTGTAAGAGGGGGACTTAATGACATGGGTATACACAGTGAACCTAACAGTCCCTCCCCATGTTTTAGAGGTCTACAGCTCCATCCCGTGATCCAATGCGTTCAGACTCACAACGCATGCGGGTAAGAGTGGGACGAAGGTCAAACCATAGACCAATCCTTACCATACATAATATCTAGGGCCACCCTCTCCCATTGGTTTGCCATTACATCACCCAGAAAAATGACAGTTATATTTCAAGAAAGGTGGTGGCACAGACACTTTGATATAATGGGTACAAGAAAGAAAACGTTGGTGGAAATGAATGACGATTTGTTAGCCCAGCCAAGCCTAGCTACAGTACAGTACAGTCTATCTGATTCTGTCCCCTAACCAGAGGATAGGAGAGAAGCTGATGTCACTCATTCAAAACAGACTCAGCTGTGACAGAGCTGTAGGGATTATAAACATTGCGGTAAAACTGTAAGATTATCATTAACCTTAAGAATACTATCATAATATTCATAACATGAGAGAGACAGACAGAGACAGACACAGACAGACAGAGAGACACAGAGACACAGAGACACAGACAGAGAGACACAGAGAGACACAGAGACACAGACAGAGAGACACAGACAGACAGAGAGACACAGACAGACAGAGACAGACACAGACAGACAGAGAGACACAGACAGACAGAGAGACACAGACAGACAGACAGAGACAGACAGACAGACAGACACAGACAGAGAGACACAGACAGACAGACAGACAGAGAGACACAGACAGAGAGACAGACAGAGACAGAGACAGACAGACAGACAGACACACAGACAGAGAGACAGAGAGACACAGACAGAGAGACACAGACAGACAGAGACACAGACAGAGACAGAGACAGAGAGACAGACAGAGACAGAGAGACACAGACAGAGAGACACAGACAGAGAGACAGAGAGACAGAGACAGAGACAGAGAGACAGAGACACAGACAGAGACAGAGACAGAGACACAGACAGAGACAGACAGACAGAGAGACACAGACAGACAGACAGACAGAGAGACAGAGAGACAGACAGACAGAGACAGACAGACAGAGAGACAGACAGAGAGACAGACAGAGAGACAGACAGACAGACACAGACAGAGAGACACAGACAGAGAGACAGAGACAGAGAGACAGACAGAGAGACAGACAGAGACAGACAGAGAGACAGACAGAGACACAGACAGAGAGACAGACACACAGAGACACAGACAGAGAGACAGAGAGACAGACAGACAGACAGACACAGACAGAGAGAGAGAGAGACAGACAGAGACACAGACAGAGAGACAGACATACAGAGAGACAGACAGACAGAGACACAGACAGAGAGACAGACAGAGAGACAGACAGAGAGACAGACAGAGAGACAGACAGAGAGACAGACAGAGAGACAGAGAGACAGACAGACAGACATACAGGGTGGGTGAATGGCTTGATAGCGAATGAGATGGCTCAAAACAATGCGTGAAAATAAACAAAAAAAGCTTAACATTCTCTTTTTTGTTTTTCCCACGAATGAACAAGAGTGCAGCACTGAAACAAGCATGGAAGGAGAGACGTACAAACAGAAAAAAGATGGTTGAGTAAGGTGGAGATACTGCGCGGGGAACAGAGAGAGAGAGAGAGAGAGAGAGAGAGAGAGAGAAAAAATAGCATCTCTAGCTTTGCTGTTTGCGTTTAAGCGCCTCCATCAGTTTGTTCTTCAGAGCCTCCTGCTTCGACTTGTCAGCCAGGGTCTGAACACTCCTGTTAGGGAAGAGGGAGTGAGACAGATTAAATATACACTAGATTCCAAAATCAACCTGTAACACAGATTCCCCTAAGCACTCCTGTAGATACTTTTGATAAATAAATAAAAACCTAAGCAATATGATTAAAGTTTCACTCAGCCTCACAGAAGCTAAGGTGAAGCAAGTACCATAAAACATTACAATAGTTAGATATACAGGAGTGCCAAGGGAATTGGGGCCTATTTGGAACTCAATTAATAGATGCAGTAAAAGTGAATTTGTGAGAAAGCAAATAAGATCGGTAGATAGAGGGAAAAATAGGTAGAGATATAGAGCAAATTCATTTTTAAACAAGTTGTGAGGATATCACATGGTCTCCAACTCTCTCTCACTGTAGAGAGAAGATGGCTGGGTTAATACACTCCAGACACTGCCTGTCTAGGTGCAATCAACATTAAATATTTAGTCAGGTAAGTTAATCATCTAGGACTCTTCCTCATGCAGTTGGTTGTCTCAAACTGCATGTTGGCATGGTTGGCTTAGCTGCAACAAACGCTCCTTGAGAAACAATGTCAGTGTGTTGCAACTTTCTGGGAAACCACTCAATCACACAAACACCATGCCACACATACAAGCGCACACACACACATTCCTCCAATGCCACAGACAAAGCCTGTTGTCCCATGCCAGATGATACCTCTGGCCCTAGTCAATGAAGATCTGGCGCTGGGTGAGGACCTGAGACAGCTCCTTCTGGAGCTGCCGGTACTTTTGGTTATCAGGCAGAGAGTCAATAGATCTGGACCACAGTGGAGAGGAGAGGGAGCGGTGAAAAGGAGAAGAGGGACAGGCAGACAGATAAATGAGGGATGAGTGGGCATAGAGAAGAGATAGGACAGGGGAAGGTTTAGGGAAATGGAAGCAAATAAACAAGGTTGAAAAATGTAGAACTGAAAAACAGACAATGACATGGGAGGCAGATAACACAATATGGCAGAGTAAAATAAGGGGAAATCAACAGATGAGCTGAAGTAGTCAAGGTTAAAACAGGCGTGTGGCTCACAGAGGCCAAACTAGAAATGCAGTAGGAGACTGCAGGAGCCCATTAGTACCCGTCTTCGACGTGGATGTCAGGTGTGCTGAGACTTGGAGCATCTGCAGCAGAATATAGTGACTTTATATCAATGTGACAAGTGTGTGGGTTTCCGCACTCACGTACCTTAAACCATTGACGATGTCCTTGGTCTTCCCAAAGTAGATCTCGTTGAGAGTGGACCGAATCTTATTCTCCATATCCTGAGGTTAGAAAAATGAATTTCCATAACACTCATCTTGTGATAAACATATTAATAGATAGTGCTTTCAGAAAGTTTATGCTCCTTGACCTATTGCACATTTTGTTGTAACAGCCTGGACACAGTGAAAACATGTTTTTAGAATTTGTTGCTAAATTATACAGTTACACACACACACGGTGGTTCACATGGATTCCTTAGCTGAAATAATGCTAAAGTAACCCCATGTAAACCAAGTAAAACAGTGATATACATTTCTCACACATTGAAAATGCAGATATCTAATTGACATAAGTATTCACACCCTTGATGGAGATTCCAACTTTCGTCATGGATATGTCTGTATCAGGGTCGCACATCTGGATGTGGGGATTTTCTCCTATTGTTCCTTGTAGATTTTCTCAAGCTCTTTAAATTAGATGGAATTCAAGTCTGGACTTTGTTTGGGCCACTCAAGGACTTTCACATTCTTGTTCTGAAGCCATTTCAGTATTGCTTTGACGACCCTTACCAGTCTCCCAGTCCCTGCCACTGAAAAGCATCCCCATAGCATGATGCTGCTACCACCATGCTTCATGGTAGAGTTCCTTTGACTTCATAGTAAAGTTTCTGCTCTGACACGCACTGTGAACTGTGGGACCTAATATAGACAGGTGTTTCTTTCCAACTCATGTCCAAACAATTGAATTGGCTATAGGTGGACTCCAATTAAATTGAAGTGACATCTCAAAGATGATCAAAAGAAATTGAGCTCAATTTGGGGTGTCATAGCAAAAGGGTGTGAATACTTGTGTAAATGATACTTCTGTATTTAATTTTCTATACATTATGTCAGTGTGTGCATAACGGCATGCATATAGGTGTAGTTCTACCCACCTCCACCAGGCGGCCGATGTTGGCAATATGTGGGGAAGACTCTCCAACTGTCTCGTCTTTCTCCATCTGGAAGAAGAGAGAGATGAGGGTATTGTACAGTCCAACAGTGGAAATATGTTGCAACAAGTAAACCAAGAGACAGATTACAAAACAAGACAGATTACGAGAGCATGTACACACACACACACACACACACACACACACACACACACACACACAACCAACCCCCCACCCCACCTACATCCTCTCACACACACACAACCAACCCCCCCACCCCACCTACATCCTCTCACACACACACACACACACACACAACCAACCCCCCACCCCACCTTCATCCTCTCACACACACACACACACACACACACACACACACACACACACACACAACCAACCCCCCACCCCACCTACATCCTCTCACACACACACACACACACACACACACACACACAACCAACCCCCCACCCCACCTACATCCTCTCACACACACACACACACACAACCAACCCCCCACCCCACCTACATCCTCTCACACACACACACACACACAACCAACCCCCCACCCCACCTACATCCTCTCACACACACACACACACACAACCAACCCCCCCACCCCACCTACATCCTCTCACACACACACACACACAACCAACCCCCCACCCCACCTTCATCCTCTCACACACACACACACACACACACACACACACACACACAACCAACCCCCACCCCACCTACATCCTCTCACACACACACACACACACACACACACACACACACACACAACCAACCCCCACCCCACCTACATCCTCTCACACACACACACACACACAACCAACCCCCCACCCCACCTACATCCTCTCACACACACACACACACACAACCAACCCCCCACCCCACCTACATCCTCTCACACACACACACACACACAACCAACCCCCCACCCCACCTACATCCTCTCACACACACACACACACACAACCAACCCCCACCCCACCTACATCCTCTCACACACACACACACACACAAACCAACCCCCCACCCCACCTTCATCCTCTCACACACACACACACACACACACACACACACACACACACAACCAACCCCCCACCCCACCTACATCCTCTCACACACACACACACACACACACACACACACACACACAACCAACCCCCCACCCCACCTACATCCTCTCACACACACACACACACACAACCAACCCCCCACCCCACCTACATCCTCTCACACACACACACACACAACCAACCCCCCACCCCACCTACATCCTCTCACACACACACACACACAACCAACCCCCACCCCACCTACATCCTCTCACACACACACACACACACAACCAACCCCCCACCCCACCTACATCCTCTCACACACACACACACACACAACCAACCCCCCACCCCACCTACATCCTCTCACACACACACACACACACAACCAACCCCCACCCCACCTTCATCCTCTCACACACACACACACACACACAACCAACCCCCCACCCCACCTTCATCCTCTCACACACACACACACACACAACCAACGCCCCCACCCCACCTTCATCCTCTCACACACACACACACACACACAACCAACCCCCCACCCCACCTTCATCCTCTCACACACACACAACCAACGCCCCCACCCCACCTTCATCCTCTCACACACACACACACACACACAACCAACCCCCCACCCCACCTTCATCCTCTCACACACACACACACAACCAACCCCCCACCCCACCTACATCCTCTCACACACACACACACACACACAACCAACCCCCCACCCCACCTTCATCCTCTCACACACACACACACACACAACCAACCCCCCACCCCACCTTCATCCTCTCACACACACACACACACACAACCAACCCCCCACCCCACCTTCATCCTCTCACACACACACACACAACCAACCCCCACCCCACCTACATCCTCTCACACACACACACACACACACAACCAACCCCCCACCCCACCTACATCCTCTCACACACACACACACACACAACCAACCCCCCACCCCACCTTCATCCTCTCACACACACACAACCAACCCCCCACCCCACCTACATCCTCTCACACACACACACACACACAACCAACCCCCCACCCCACCTTCATCCTCTCACACACACACACACACACAACCAACCCCCCACCCCACCTACATCCTCTCACACACACACACACACACACCAACCCCCCACCCCACCTTCATCCTCTCACACACACACACACACACAACCAACCCCCCACCCCACCTTCATCCTCTCACACACACACACACACACAACCAACCCCCCACCCCACCTTCATCCTCTCACACACACACACACAACCAACCCCCCACCCCACCTACATCCTCTCACACACACACACACACACAACCAACCCCCCACCCCACCTACATCCTCTCACACACACACACACACACAACCAACCCCCCACCCCACCTTCATCCTCTCACACACACACAACCAACCCCCCACCCCACCTACATCCTCTCACACACACACAACCAACCTCCCCACCCCACCTACATCCTCTCACACACACACAACCAACCCCCCCACCCCACCTACATCCTCTCACACACACACAGTTGTATGCAAGTACCTGTCTTGTCAGACTGCCACCCAGGTTCATGGTTCCAGACCCGGTCTTGGTCGTCTGGAGCCACAGCATAACGGTGGAGGTGAGTTTGTAGTGAGCGGTCCGTCCGCTGGACTTCTCTTGCACCTCCACCACATGGATGGAGTCCCAGCAGCCTTTGATCTTCTTGGAGCCGTCTCCAGCCTTCTTGATGAGGATGACCCCAGCAAAGCCATGATCCAAGTCCCACAGATACACAGATGACACACCACCCTCAAAGTACCTGACAACACATTACATTTTAAAAAATGTAACCTTTATTTAACTAGGCAAGTCAGTTAAGAACAAATTCTTATTTACAATTACGGTCTACGAACAGTGGGTTAACTGCCTTGTTCAGGGGTAGAACGACAGATTTTTACCTTGTCAAGCTCGGGGATTCGATCTAGCAAATCTTTTGGTTACTAGCCCAACGCTCTAACCTCTAGGCTACCTGTCACCCCTTAGGAGGGCATGGATATTTATGATAAGACTGTCATTGGTGGTATTACCAGGTTATTTGTTTTCGTCATAGACATGGCATAGCCAATGAGAATTGAGGATCCAAACGACCCACTTTATAATAACGGTATAAATGGTATTACTGTGGTGTAACGATACTCTAAAGTGTCAATAATGAGTCCGTCTGTTCCTCTCACATACTGACTTGGTCATACTGGTACTCACAGGTCTCTATACTGGTCAAAGGCGTTGTTGGCTTCAACCTCTAGTTTGCGCAGGCGGGCAGATGGCATGGCCCCATCATCGATGGGAGGCTCATACTTATTACTCCATGGGGATCTGAGAAACAAGAACGAGCAAGAGAAAATCCCATATCAATCCTTTGTGACCAAACCAAACGGGTGTGTGGTCAAATGTTCATGCATGACAAACAAATAATTGTAATGACATTCATTTATACCAGGCTGGTTTGAGGAGATGTGGGAAGGGAAGTAAGATAGAGATAAAGGAGGAGCTGCAGGTTGTCAGTCCTACCTGTAGGAGTCACCGTCTCTGTTGTAGTCACAGAGCAGGTAGTCTTTGCCCACCACCTTGTCCCGGGCGATCTTCAGAGGCTGGTCCACAGAGGAGAGTAGGTCCTCACACAGACTGGGCACCTGGACACAGAAAGTTCTCGCAACATGTTCCAACAACACACTTGATACTATTCGACAAGCTCACACAAACACACTTTCATTGACAAACTTACACGCAGACCGTCTCGCAAACTTACAGTGCCGTCAGAAAGTATTCACACCACTTGACCTGTTCGAGCCAACATTTCAAATGGATTCAATTGAGATATTCTGTGTAGGCCAGTGAGACAATCCCATAATGTCAAAGTGGAATTATTTTACAAAATGTTGAAAAATTCTGAAAAGGTTTGAGTCAACACTTATCCTCTTGTCCGGGACAAGTAAAACAAATTGACGGACAAGAATATAGATTTAATAAATTCACAATATCAAACAATTACTCCAATCAGAATTGGATCAGAGCAGCAAACATCGGAATATTCAAATCTATTTTTAATGTACATAAATAAAAGAAGCATACATGTCAAAGTGTAGTTGATATGCATATTGGCTACAGCCTCATGTCCAAACCAAGGCTGACATGAAGGACCAGAACATTTTGCAAAACTTTAAAAAGAACATTACTTGACAAATACACAGAGTATATCAAACATTAGGAACACCTTCATATTATTGAGTTGCACCCCCCTTTGCCTTCAGAACATCCTCAATTCGTCAGGACATGGACTCCACAGGGATGCTGGTCCATGTTGACTCCAATGCTTCACACAGTTGTGTCAAGTTGGCTGGATGTCCTTTGGGTGGTGGACCATTCTTGATTCACACAGGAAACTGTTGTGCGTGAAAAACCCAGCAGCGTTGCAGTTTAGAAAACGGTGCACTTGGCACCAACTACCATACCCAGTTCAAAAGGCACTTAAATATTTTGTCTTGCCCATTCACTCTGAATGGCACACATACACAATCCATGTCTCAAATCCTTCTTTTACCAGTCTCCTCCACACATCTACACTGATTGAAGTGGATTTAACAAGTGACAATGAAAACGATTACATGCACACAATAATACAATTATTGTTTATAGTATAGATTTTTTAAAACAGTTATATGCTTTGCAACAAGAACAATTTCCCTAATACTTTTTACATGGACATCTGAAATCAGGCTACCTGATGGGACTTTTGATCAACGCAGAAAATGGCCATTCAAAATAAACATTCTACGACAGTGACCATGTTATTTTTGGTTTAGCCTATTTGATTCGGAGTTCAGACAAAGTGTGTATGTGAAAACAATTTCTAAGATGCATACTTTGCTTTTCTCGAGCTCACTTCACACTAGAGGGAGGCTTGCGCTACTGGTGCTGGCACATGCGCAGATCAAAGACACAGCTTGACCGCCAAATTAAGCTGTTTACATGTCCTAATAATTCAAAAGATTGCTTAAAACGGCTGGTTTTCTGAGCAACGTATGCATATTTCGATTTTGACCTTTCGCCAATTAAGATATGCAGAGTAAGGTGTTTACATGACCATTTCAATACGCCGCCTCCTGCCATAAGTTTAATATCGAATTAGTGTGCATGTAAACATATTCAATAAAACGAGCATAGCTTCACCTGGATAATCTCATTGGAAGATCAGGTGTTAATGTTTTGTATACTCGGGCGTACAATTAATTAATGCCCAAGAGGGTGTGGTATATGGCTAATATACCACGGCTAAGGGCTGTTCTTACGCATGACGCAATGTGGAGTGCCTGGATACAGCCCTTACCTGTGGTATAATGGCCATTTACCACAAACCTCAGGTCCCCTTTGCTATTATAAACTGGTTACCAACGTAATTTAAGCAGTAGGAATAAAATATGTTTCGCCATACCCGATCACGGCTTTCAGATATACAGATTTCAGCCAATCCGCATTCAGGGCTTGAACCACCCAGTTTATCGGGCTCCCGAGTGGCGCAGCAGTCCAAGGCACTGCATCTCAGTGCTAGAGGCATCACTACAGTCCCTGGTTCGATTCCAGGCCACCAGAACCAGCCATGATTGGGAGTCCCATAGGGCGGCGCACAATTGGCCCAGCATTGTCCGGGTTTGGTTGGAAGAGGTCGAAATTGTTCTTAACTTAGTTCAATAAAAGGTCCAATTAAAATATATACACTACCGTTCAAAAGTTTGAGGTCACTTAGAAATGTCCTTGATTGAAAGAAAAGCAAATTTACAGTGCAGACATTGTTAATGTTGTAAATGACTATTGTAGTTTGAAACGGCAGATTTTAATGGAGTATCTACATAGGTGTACACAGGTCCATTATCAAAAACCATCACTTCTGTGTTCCAATGGAACATTGCATTAGCTAATCCAAGTTTATCATTTTAAAAGGGTAATCCCGCTATCTCTCTCAGAATGACCTTCTTGATCCAAATCAGTCAGGTTTCAAGACTAGTCATTCAACTGAGACTGCTCTTCTCTGTATCACGGAGGCGCTCCGCACTGCTAAAGCTAACTCTCTCTCCTCTGCTCTCTTCCTTCCAGACCTATCGGCTGCCTTCGATACTGTGAACCATCAGATCCTCCTCTCCACCCTCTCCGAGTTGGGCATCTCCGGCGCGGCCCACGCTTGGATTGCGTCCTACCTGACAGGTCGCTCCTACCAAGTGGCGAGAATCTGTCTCTGCTCACCACGCGCTCTCACCACTGGTGTCCCCCAGGGCTCTGTTCTAGGCCCTCTCCTATTCTCGCTATACACCAAGTCACTTGGCTCTGTCATAACCTCACATGGTCTCTCCTATCATTGCTATGCAGACGACACACAATTAATCTTCTCCTTTCCCCCTTCTGATGACCAGGTGGCGAATCGCATCTCTGCATGTCTGGCAGACATATCAGTGTGGATGACGGATCACCACCTCAAGCTGAACCTCGGCAAGACGGAGCTGCTCTTCCTCCCGGGAAGGACTGCCCGTTCCATGATCTCGCCATCACGGTTGACAACTCCATTGTGTCCTCCTCCCAGAGCGCTAAGAACCTTGGCGTGATCCTGGAAAACACCCTGTCGTTCTCAACTAACATCAAGGCGGTGGCCCGTTCCTGTAGGTTTATGCTCTACAACATCCGCAGAGTACGACCCTGCCTCACACAGGAAGCGGCGCAGGTCCTAATCCAGGCACTTGTCATCTCCCGTCTGGATTACTGCAACTCGCTGTTGGCTGGGCTCCCTGCCTGTGCCATTAAACCCCTACAACTCATCCAGAACGCCGCAGCCCGTCTGGTGTTCAACCTTCCCAAGTTCTCTCACGTCACCCCGCTCCTCCGCTCTCTCCACTGGCTTCCAGTTGAAGCTCGCATCCGCTACAAGACCATGGTGCTTGCCTACGGAGCTGTGAGGGGAACGGCACCTCAGTACCTCCAGGCTCTGATCAGGCCCTACACCCAAACAAGGGAACTGCGTTCATCCACCTCTGGCCTGCTCGCCTCCCTACCACTGAGGAAGTACAGTTCCCGCTCAGCCCAGTCAAAACTGTTCGCTGCTCTGGCTCCCCAATGGTGGAACAAACTCCCCCACGACGCCAGGACAGCGGAGTTAATCACCACCTTCCGGAGACACCTGAAACCCCACCTCTTTAAGGAATACCTAGGATAGGATAAAGTAATCCTTCTCACCCCCCCCCCTTAAAAGATTTAGATGCACTATTGTAAAGTGGCTGTTCCACTGGATGTCATAAGGTGAATGCACCAGAAAAACCAGAGAAATAAAGGCTATTCCATGCGAGAAATTGCCAAGAAACTGAAGATCTCATACAACACTGTGTACTACTCCCTTCACAGAACAGTCCAGACTGGCCCTGAACAGAATAGAAAGAGGAGTGGGAGACCCCGGTGCACAACTGAGCAAGAAGACAAGTACATTAGGATTTGAGAAACAAGACACCTCACAAGTCCTCAACTGGCAGCTAAATTAAATAGTACCCGCAAAACACAAGGACATTTCTAAGTGATCCCAAACTTTTGAACGGTAGTGTATATACAGTACAGGTCAAAGGTTTTAGAACACCTACTCATTCAAGGGTTTTTCTTTATTTTGACTATTTTCTACATTGTAGAATAATAGTGAAGACAGCAACATTTTTGAAATGACATGGAATCATGTAGTGACCAAAATATTTGAAATTCTTCAAAGAGTCACCCTTTGTCTTGACAGTGTTGGAATTGGCTAAACTTTGATCATTGAGATCGGACATAATCCAGTCTCTTTCATTTCCTAAGTGAATGGTTCTATGAAGAAAATCAATGGACATCTGTGGATTAGATGAAGGAATGTGTTGAGGTCAGGAGGTGAGGACAGATTCTCTTAAGGGAGTAATAAAAGGTTTGTTATCCTGTTACCCTCTTTATTAGCTTCATGTAGAGCCATAACATGTAAGGATTGGAGGAGTGTTTAAACTTGGTTAAAGCTTCTCTAATGTCCGCAAGTTATTTACTCTGAAAAATAAGAACAACGGCTTTGCACACTCTTGGCATTCTCTCAACCAGCTTCACGAGGTAGTCACCTGGAATGCATTTCAATTAGGGTCAGTTTGTTATATCTGGAGTACTTCTCCTGTCCTATTCGGTGTCCTGTGTGAATTTAAGTGTGCTCTCTCTAATTCTCTCTTTCTTTCTCTCTCTCGGAGGACCTGAGCCCTAGGACCATGCCTCAGGACTACCTGACATGATGACTCCCTGCTGTCCCCAGTCCACCTGGCCGTGCTGCTGCTCCAGTTTCAACCGTTCTGCCTTATTATTATTGGACCATGCTGGTAATTTATGAACATTTGAACATCTTGGCAATGTTCTGTTAAAATCTCCACCCGGCACAGCCAGAAGAGGACTGGCCACCCCACATAGCCTGGTTCCTCTCTAGGTTTCTTCCTAGGTTTTGGCCTTTCAAGGGAGTTTTTCCTAGCCACCGTGCTTCTACACCTGCATTGCTTGCTGTTTGGGGTTTTAGGCTGGGTTTCTGTACAGCACTTTGAGATATCAGCTGATGTACGAAGGGCTATATAAATAAATTTGATTTGATTTGAATTAACAGGCGTGCCTTAAAAGTTCATTTGTAGAATTGCTTTCCTTCTTAATCCGTTTGAGCCAATCAGTTGTGTTGTCACAAGTATACAGAAGATTTGGTAAAAGACCAAGTCCGTATTATGGCAAGAACAGCTCAAATAGGCTAAATGAAATTACAGTTCATCAATACTTTAAGACATGAAGGTCAGTCAATACGGAACATTTCAAGAACTACTAAAGTTTCTTCAAGTGCAGTTGCAAAGAAACATCAAGCACTACGATGAAACTGTTCTCATGAGGACAGCCACAGAAATGGAAGACCCAGAGTTATCCTTTGCAGCAGAGTTAAGTTCATTAGAGTTACCAGCTTCAGAAATTGCAGCCCAAATAAATGCTTCAGAGTTCAAGTAACAGACACCTCAACATCAACTTTTCAGAGGAGACTGTGAATCAGGCCGTCATGGTTGAAATGCTGCAAAGAAATCACTACTAAAAGATCACCAATAAGAAGAGACTTGCTTGGGCCAAGAAACACGAGCAATGGACATTAGACCGATGCAAATTGGTTATTTTGGGTTCCAACCGCCATTTCTTTGTGAGACGCGGTGTGTGAATGGATGATCTCTGCATGTGTATTTCCCACCGTAAAGCATGGAGGTGGTGGTGTTATGGTGCTTTGCTGGTGACACTAATTTATTTAGAATTCAAGGCACACTTAACCAGGGTGGCTACCACAGCATTCTGCATATACACAGAATCAGCTACCACAGATAAAAAAATCCCAAAACAGTTGGGATGGCGTATTTACTAGGCAAGTCCGTTATGAACAAATTCTTATTTTCAATTACGGCCTAGGAACAGTGGGTTCACTGCCTTGTTCAGGAGCAGAACAACATATTTTTACTTCGTCAGCTCGGGGATTCGATCTTGCAACCTTCCGGTTACTAGTCCAACCACTACCTGCCGCCCCATTATTATTAGTGGGGCGGAAGGTAGCCTAGCGGTTAGTGGGACTATTATTTGTTTTTCCAACAGGACAATGACCAAAACACCTCCAGGCAGTGTAAGGGCTATTTGACCAAGACGGAGAGTGATGGAGTGCTGCATCAGATTACCTGGCCTCCACAATCGCAACATCAAACAAATTGAGATGGTTTGGGATGCGTTGGACCGCAGAGTTTAGGAAAAGCAGCTAGCAAGTGTTCAGCATATGTGGGAAGTCGTTCAAGACTGTTGGAAAAGCATTCCAGGTGAAACGGGTTGAGAAAATCTCAAGTGTGTGCAAAGCTGTCAAGGCAAAGGGTGGAAGAATCTCAAATATATCTTGATTTGGTTAACACTTTTTTGCTTACTACATGATTCCATATGTGTTTTCATAGTTTAGGTCTTCACTATTATTCTACAAATGTAGAAAATAGTACAAATAAAAACCCTTGAATGAGTAGGTGTTCCAAAAAAACTTTTTACTGGTAGAGAGCGAGCGAGGTAGAGCGAGCGAGGTAGAGCGAGCGAGGTAGAGCGAGCGACGTAACGAGCGAGCGACGTAACGAGCGAGCATGTATACACACGCTATTTTGGCAATATCACCCAGCTCAAGGTGTGTGTGCGTGTGTGTGTGTGTGTGTGTGTGTGGTGTAGACCTTGTCCCATGTCAGATTGAGGTCTGCACTGATCACTCGCATAAACACATATGGGATAGCTAAAAAGCAGTCCGTCTACAATATGCTGTTTTAATATTTTAAAATGTTAACAAGGTGACATCGTCCACTGAACCCCCTTTCATCGTCAAAAGTTCATTTGTAATGTGCACAACATTTGCTAGCGTCTGCTCGCTGAACCAGTCTCAAAAGTTGAGGATGCTAACGCCAGTTCACACACATTCAATGCTGAATAGTCCCAGCTAGAATAGTGAAGTTATAGCTAATGCATAAATGAGTAATCATGAAATACCCGTTCTGCTGTGATTCGTGCGCCAAGTCCTATTGCACAGCTGACTGCTCGCTGTAATATTTGGCCAACAAGATAATGTTGCAAAGTAGTGAGGCACAGTGGCAGATCTCAGAGTCAGATACGGGGCGGCAGGTAGCCTAGGGGTTAGAGCGTTGGGCCAGTAACCAAGTCTGCTGGAGCAAATCCGAGCTGACAAGGTAAAAAAAACAACAACAAAAAAAACACCTGTAGTTCTGCCCCTGAACAAGGAAATGAACCCTCTGATTATAAATAAGAATTTGTTTTTAACTGACTTGCCTAGTTAAATTTAAAAAAGGTTCAATTATTTTTTTTTTTAAACATGCAGATTTCTGAGGGCAGCCCTGTACAACTTCAACAAGCTGGCAAACTAGCTATGGCCATTCAAACAAGCTTGGAATAGGGTGCTAGCTGGAGCATAGTTTGCCACAGTAGCCAGTGCAACATAGCTACCGAGAGCAGAGTGATTTTCAGAAGAAGAGTTCCTCTTCCGATGCAAGACAATGGGGGGGATAAATAAGTTATCTTTGGCAAGAGCTGGGTAGACTGCAGCGGTTGAGAGAGGACATAGTGTGCGTGAGAAAAAGATGACAAGGAGACGAGAGAAAGCTGGCATATGATGTCCCTGAATGAGGGGGAAGATGAGGTTAAGCCAATTTTCCCTCATTCCATGTCTACTTGCTAAGTGGGAGAGAAGGTGACACGGAAATGAGAGGGGGAGAGAATATGATAAGAATTTGAATGACAGTCTCAGGGGATACAAATGACGACTCAGTGACATGGACCCCCCCCCCCGCCTCCCTTCAGAACACACAGAGACAATGCCTGCTCTGTTCCACAGACACAGCCCCACACCTGGCAACCGCCAGACACACAGAAACAGAGGGGGGAAAGAAGGCAGGCAGAAGTGGGAAACTGGGGTAGAAAAGTAGAGTCAAGGAGGAAAGAGAATGGTTGAGGCGACATAACAGTATAGAGGGGGAAAGGATGACACTGGAGGAGGTGAGCTCAGGTGATTCCCAACCATAAGGAGTGTGTGTAAGGAGAGGGAGGGGCTAAATGGGCTCATGTAGAGTGATTGACAGAATCGCTAACAACCAGATACAGAGGAGCGGGCTGAGGCGGTCAAGGAGAGTGCTGGTGCCCCGGGGAGTGAGTTGTCAAAGAGGAGAAGAAAGGAAGAGGAGCAGACGAGGGTCTGAAGGGATATGATCCCCCCAAAAATGTGGAGAACAATCACTAGAGAACGTGTGGTTTGGTTTCTGTCTGAGTCGGCTTAATCTGTCAGATGTTTTTGCACTACGGGAGATTTCAAGCACAGTCCTGGCTGTTAGTAGTTAGTCTAGAAGTGTACTGTAAGTCTGTATAAACTAGCAGAGTTCCTCAACTCCATAATGTAAATTAATGGAGATGAGTGTGTGGACTGTATCTCCGACTTCGTCGAGTCGCTGTCAGTCGATAGTCCTGAAAATGTTCATTGCTACATCCATTTTTGGACTTAAATGATTTATTATATACACCCAATGAATCTTGAAGAATATAAGTTATACATACCTCATGAGTTTAGTTTAACTTTCGTACCCTATCAGAGCTCAAAATAATCTTGCAATGTTTTTAAACAATATGAATGCAAACAAACACTGTATAGCCTAAAAACATGGTTAAACTCATTTTAAATGGCATGGATAGTAAATTCTTGCATCCATAGCTCTGTTATGAATTTAGAATGGTTCCATTCACCGAAAGATTGCTGGATCGAATCCCCGAGCTGTCGTTATGCCCCTAAGCAAGGCAGTTAACCCACTGTTCCCCGGGCGCCGAAGATGTGGATGTCGATTAAGGCATTAAGGATTCAGGAAGACACATTTCAGTTGTACGACTGACTAGGTATTCCCCTTGCCCTTTCTCCAGGCCAGTTCCTCAGCTTTTTACCGAAACAGAAGAATCGGGGAAGGTGCTTTGTTACAGTTTTAATTTAAATAAATTATAGCTTTAAAACCCTCACTGTGCACCCGTTTGTCCTCTGTAGCTATGTGCTTTTCTTTGTTTGCTGAAATCCCCTATCAGATAACATGTTAACCAAATACAACCACAGACAGTCGATACAAGGGAACAGAGACTCAATGTAGTCGAAGCTACACTCCGCCTAAGGTCGTTGCAACCCAACACCCGAGATATACATATCATGGAGTTCAGAAATCCAGCTGTGTGTAAGCTTAATAACTATGACAATTCAATCAGTATTGATTGATACGAGCTTCCGCATAACAAAACATGTAAATATGTTAAGTATTCATCTACACCAGTGGTTACCAAATTTATAGTCCCGTAGTTACAATTTCAGTAAGGCTCTCTTGTTCAGATATCGGTAAGTGGACTGGAGGCAGGGCATGGAAGTAATTTTTCCAACAATTGTTTGCAGACAGATTATTTCACTGTATCACAATTCCAGTGTGTCAGAAGTTTACATACATACACAAGTTGTGCCTTTAAACAGCTTGGATGTCAAATGTCATGGCTTTAGAAGCTTGTCAGGCTAATTGACATAATTTGAGTCAATTGGTGGTGTACCTGTATTTCAAGGCCTACCTTCAAACTCAGTGCCTCTTTGCTTGACATCATGGGAAAATCAAAAGAAACCAGCCAAGACCTCAGGAAAAAATGAATTAATTGTAGACCTCCACAAGTATGGTTCATCCTTGGGAGCAATTTCCAAACGCCTGAAGGTACCACGCTCATCTATACAAATAATAGTACGCAAGTATAAACACCATGGGACCACGCAGCAGTCATACGCTCAGGAAGAAGACGCGTTCTGTCTTTGGTGAGAAAGTGCAAATCAATTCCAGAACAGCAGCAAAGGACCTTGTGAAGATGCTGGAGGAAAGGGGTGCAAAAGTAGCCACAGTAAAACGATTCCTATATCGACATCACCTGGAAAAAAATACAACTGTTTGACCATAATGACCATTGTTATGTTTGGAGGAAATGGGGGAGGCTGGCAAGCCGAAGAACACCATCCCAACCATGAAGCACGGAGGTGGCAGCATCATGCTGTGGGGGTGCGTTGCTGCAGGAGGGACTGATGCACTTCACAAAATAGATTGCATCACAAGGAAGGAAAATTATGTGGATATACTGAAGCAACATCAAGACATCAGTCAGGAAGTTCAAGCTTGGTCGCAAATGGGTGTTCCAAATGGACAATAACCCCAAGCATACTTCCAAAGTTGTGCAAACTGGCTTAAGGACAAAGTCAAGGTATTGGAGTGGCCATCACAAAGCCCTAACCTCAATCCTATAGAAGAATTTGTGGGCAGAACTGAAAAAGCGTGTGCGAGCAAGGAGGCCTACAAACCTGACCTCAGTTAACAGCTCGGTCAGGAGGAATGGGCCAAAATTCACCCAACTTATTGTGGGAAGCTTGTGGAAGGTTACCCAAAACATTTGACCCAAGTTAAACAATTTAAAGGTAATGCTACCAAATACTAATTGAGCGTATGTAAACTTCTGACCCACTGGTAATGTGATGAAAAAAAATCAAAGCTGAAATAAAATCTCTCCACTATTATTCTGACATTTCACATTCTTAAAATAAAGCGGTGACCCCAACTGACCTAAAACAGGGAATTTTTACTAGGATTAAATGTCAGGAATTGTGAAAAACTGATTTTAAATGTATTTGGCTAAGGTGCATGTAAACTTCAACTGTAAGTCCTTCACAATAGTATTGGGTTTGCCTGTCCTAGCCACTCGGTAGCTCACCATATATGACGCTTCTATCCCCTTCTTATTAAATGGTATCGGTTTCTTTTATACATGTCTTAGTACACGAAAGTAATCTTAAATCTCACCCCAAAAAACCTCCTGTGGCTTATTTTTCAAATGGCCATGTTTTGTTTCTAAAATGTCTGCGCAAAAGTGAAGGTTTCATCAAGTTGTGAGATGTGTAAATGTGCAAAAGTACTATGAACACACTGTGGCTGAGGAAAGGCACTACTTCCAATACAAGTGAACCCCAAATCAAAATGTAGTTCATCATATTTGCGCTTCTTGGCTGGTCCAACGATGGTCCTGTCTGTTCGGTGCCTTCCTGGGTAAGGATGCAGTAGCTCTTTGGTTGGATCAGATTCACAACTGTCAGTGTCCATGCTAGCTGGGCTAACAACAAAATATAGATTTACTGATGCTAGCATTGGATGTGCTCGTGGAAGCAGAACAACTGGTGTCCGTCAGGTGCAGGTGTAGTACTGCTGGTAGTAGCAGTACTACCAGTAGAGCTGTTATGCGTCTGAACGTGAGCCATACTTAAAAAAAAAAAAAACATTTATCAATTTTTCGAGCAAACAGAACGAGCAGCAGCTACGTTTGGCTACATACGGACCATTAGTTGAAGTCCTGCGAAAGAGTAACGGTTAATGTGATTGGATGTTAATTTGACAGTGTTTTTTCACTGAACACTAGATAGTTTAATTTTATTTGTCAATGAAATGAGGCTACTCAGGCAAGAAAAAAAACAAATGTATAGCCCCCTTGTAAAATATAAAAAAGGACTGTTTTAAAAATGTGAAAAACATTAAAACAATTATATTTAAAAATGTGAATTACATTTTTATTTGGTGTACCCGACGGCATTGGGCATAACCCTTCTCCTTTGCCAAGATAATCCATCCACCATGCCAAGAAGCTGATTAAACAGCATATTCATTACACAGGGGTACCTTGTGTTGGGGATAATAAAAGGCCACTAAAATGTGCAGTTGTAACACAATGCCACAGATGTCTCAAGTTGAGGGAGCTTGCAATTGGCATGCTGACTGCTGGAATGTCCATCAGAGCTGTTGCCATAGAATTTAATGTTAATTTCTCTACCATAAGCCACCTCTGTCCTTTCAGAGAATTTGGCAGTACACCCATCTGGCTTCAGAACTGCAGACGTTGTTAACGTTGTGAACAGAGTGCCCCATGGCAGCGGTGGGGTTATGATATGGGCAGGCATAAGCTACGGACAACAAATACATTTGCATTTTATTGATGGCAATTTGAATGCACGGAGATACCATGACGAGATCCTGAGGCCAATTGTCGTGCCAGTCATCCGCTGCCATCACCCCATGTTTCAGCATGATAACACACTAGAGGCCGCCTGATTAATCGGAATGGACGATTAATTAGGGCCGATTTCAAGTTTTCATAACAATCGGAAATCTGTATTTTTGGACACCAATTAGGCCGTTTTAATTTGACTTGCCTTATTTAACTAGGCAAGTCAATTAAGAACACATTCTTATTTTCAATGACTGCCTAGGAATGGTGGGTTAACTGCCTAATTCAGTGGAAGAACGATTTTTACCTTGTTATTCAATATTGCAACCTTATAGTTAACTAGTCCAACGCTCTTACCATCTGCCTCTCATTGCAGTCCACAAGGAGCCTGCCTGTTACGTGAATGCAGTAAGAAGTCAAGGTAAGTTTCTAGCATTAAACTCATCTTAAAAAAAACAATGATAATCACTAGTTAACTACACATGGTTGATGATATTACTAGTTTATCTAGCGTGTCCTGCATTGCATATAATCGACGTGGTGCGCATTCGTAAAAAATGACTGTCGTTGCTCCAACGTGTCTCTAACCATAAACATCAATGCCTTTCTTAAAACCAATAAACAACTATATCTTTTTTAAACCTGCATATTTAGTTAATATTGCCTGCTAACATGAATTTCTTTTAACTAGGTCAATTGTGTCACTTCTCTTGCAACAGAATCAGGGTATATGCAGCAGTTTGGGCCACCTCCTCGTTGCAAACTGTGTGAAGACTATTTCTTCCTAACAAAGACAGCCAATTTCGCCAAACGGGGGATGATGTTACAAAAGCGCATTTACGAAAAGAAAGCACAATCGTTGCACGACTGTACCTAACCTTAAACACCAATGCCTTTCTTAAAATCAATACACAGAAGTATATATTTTTAAACCTTAGCTGAAAGAAATCCAGGTTAGCAGGCAATATTAACCAGATGAAATTGTGTCACTTCTCGTGTTCATTGCACGCAGAGTGAACTGCCTCCTACTCTGTCCCAGATGCTAATATATGCATATTATTATTGGATAGAAATCATTCAAACAGTTTTAGAAACTTCAGTGTGTTATCTGTGAGTATGATATTACATTACATATTCCGGAGACACCTGAAACCCCACCTCTTTAAGGAATACCTAGGATAGGATAAAGTAATCCTTCTCACCCCCCCCCCCTTAAAAGATTTAGATGCACTATTGTAAAGTGGCTGTTCCACTGGATGTCATAAGGTGAATGCACCAATTTGTAAGTCGCTCTGGATAAGAGCGTCTGCTAAATGACTTAAATGTAAATGTAAATATTACTCATATGGCAGGCGAAAACCTGAGAAAAATCCAACCAGGAAGTGGGAAATCTGAGGTTTGTAGTTTTTCAAAGCTTGGCCTACCAAATACACAGTGTCTGGAGTCAAGTTGCACTTCCTAAGGCTTCCACTAGATGTCAACCGTCTTTAGAAACTGGTTTCAGGCTTCTGCTATAAAGGAGGGGCTCATGAGACCTGTTTGAGTCAGTGGACTGGGAGAGTGTCTCAGGCTCAAGACGCGCGCTCCCGACAGAGTTACCTCTCGTTCCAGTGCTTTTCGTCAGACATAGGAATTCTCCGGTTGGAACATTATTGATGGTTTATGTTAAAAACATCCTAAAGATTGAATCCATACATCGTTTGACCTGTTTCTACGACCTGTAACGGAACTGAGTTGTCATCTGGACGAAGTGCTCGCGCCTCATGAAGATGGATTACTGGGCTGAACACTAACAACAAGTGGCTATTTGGACATAAATGGACTTTATGGAACTAGTCAGTCAGTTATTGTCAAACTGGGATTCAAAAGGTAAGTGACTAATTTTAATGCCATTTCTGACTTTTATGGGGGCTCTCCTTGGCTGGAAAATGGCTGTACGCGTTTCTGTGACTAGGTGCAGACCTAACATAATTGCAAAGTGTGCTTTCGCCGTAAAGCGTTTTTGAAATCTGACAGCGGATGCATTAAGGAGAAGTTTATATTTCCATGAATAACACATGTATAGTTTATCAATGTTTATGATGAGTATTTCTGTCATTTGATGTGGCTCTCTGCACTTTCACCGGATGTTTGTTTGGGACAATGCATTTTTGACCACAACGCGCCAATGTAAACTAAGATTTTTGGATACAAATATTAACTTTATCGAACAAAACACACATGTATTGTGTAACATGCAGTCCTAGTAGTGTCATCTGATGAAGATCAAAGGTTAGTGATTCATTCGCTCTCCATTTCTGATTTGTGTGACTCCTCCCTTTGCCTGGAAAAATGGCTGTGTTTTTCTGTGACTAGGTGCAGACCTAACATAATCGTTTGGTGTGCTTTCGTCATAAAACCTTTTTTGAAACCGGACACTGTGGTGGGATTAACAAGTTTATCTTTAAAATACTTCTATGTTTGAGGAATTTTAATTATGAGATTTGTTGTTTTGAATTTGACGCCCTGCAATTTCACTGGCTGTTGTCGAGGTAGAGCGTCCCACTGGTACCAGAGGGGTTAAGATGCGTTTAAGGGCCTCCCGGGTGGCGCAGTCATCTAGGGACTGCAACGCAGTGCTAGCTGTGCCACCAGAGACTCTGGGTTCGCGCTCTGTCGCAGCCGGCCGCAACATTTTAATAAAATAAAGATGTGTTTTTTTATAAGATAAGTTCAATGCTAGCTTGCAGCCACAAGGCCATTTTGATGCTGCACTCACCTAACAGGTGGTCAGCCTGCCACGCAGTCTTCGTGGATTGCAATGTAAATCAGCCATAATCGGCACCCAAAAATGCCGATTCCCGATTGTTATGAAAACTTGAAAATCGGACCTAATTTTAAACAAATATTTAAAATAAATAAGTAAAAACAAATAAAATAAAATTAAAAAAAAAAAAAAAAATTGGCCATGCCGATTAAACCGGTCGACCTCTAGTGCAAAGACCGCATCACTGTCTTGAAAGACTACAACTTGTCCTGACACTTCCTGATGAAGCATGCTGAAAAATATAGGAATATGGCTTCTGAGCAGAGGGAAAGTGCACCAAGAGAGTTGCTTTCTCAGTTGCAAAAGCAGCAAGGACTTTTCACAAAACTGCATTCAGTAAACAACGGAATTGCGAGAACTAACTGTCCCAAAATTGCTAAAAACAGCAACCCAGTCGCTGAGGGCAAATTCGTTAAAGAATGTTTAAAATGGACTCTGCAGCAATACTTTGGCCTGACAAGAAAGAGCTGCTTGAAAATGTTTCCCTTTCAAGACGAAGAGTTGAGGACAGAGAATATGGAACAGTTGAAAGACAAGGATTTCACATATTTCTCCTTGGCCCTGAATGAGAGCAGTGATGCACGTGACACGACACAGTTGTTAATATTCTTACGAGGCATAACCCCAGACTTTGAAATTACAGATGAGCTTGCTTCAGTGCAGTCAATGAAGAGCACAACCACAGGGAAAGATAAGGGAGGTTAGTAAGTGTGTGGCAGTGCTGGTACAGGGTTTTGAAAAGTTATCCAGTGTGACTACTGATGGTGCCCAAACTTGACAGGAAAACATGTTTGCCTTCTGAAAAGGACATAAGATCAAGTAGCTGAGTTGAACCCAGATCAGAAAATAATTTTCCTGCATTGCATTATTCATCAGGTGGTGTTCTGTAAATGTGTTCTGAAAATTTGCCATGTTGTGGATACAGTCACTAAAGTGGTAAACTTCATAAGAGCAACATCTTTAAACCACAAGCAGTTTGTCTCACTGTTGGAAGACAGTCGGATCATGCAGATCTCCCCTACCACACAAACGTGAGATGGCCGAGTTTTGGGAAGATGCTTAAAAAAAAGGTCTGGGACCTGAAGTCGGAGATTTCTGAGTTTTTACAAATGAAAGGAAAATGTGGATTTCCCTCAACTGCAAGAAAGAATGGTTGGCTGATTTTGCCTTCACCGTGGACATCATGGCCCTCATGAATGAACTGAATTCCAAACAAGGGAAGATGAAGGCTTTGACAAGGCTGTACAAGGGGAAATTCTTCCTGACCCACCAAGTAGAAGCCAACCAACTCACACCTTCCATCCCTTACTAGTATGTTCCCTATCAGACAACCAGTGGGAGAAGTATACAAAATCGCTGCTGCATGCTTTGAACTGTGAGTTCGTCGTTTTGAGGCTTTCAAAGTGTTGGAAAATATCATGCTGCTGGTTTCCTCTCCTTTCACCTTCAATGTGGATAACGCTCCCACTGACCTGCAACTTGAGCTTATCGATCTTTCAGTCTTTTCCCTCTGTGTAGTTCATTGCATATTTAATAAAGAAAATACCTAACAAAAGTAGAACATGGATGTGGTTTATTTCTGTGCATGTTAAGGAAAATAAGTAGCATATCAGGACATGATTTACATTAGATATATCAGTCAACAGTCATACACATGTATAATCCTTCTGGCCCACAAAGGCAAAAATATATTCTAATGTGGCCCTCCATGGAACATAATTGCCCAGGCCCGGATTAAGGTCCAATGAATTTACGTAAATTAACTGATTCCCTTTAACTTTGTAAAAATGCAGAGTAGCCTAGTGGTTAGAGCGTTGGACTAGTAACCGAAAGGTTGCAAGTTCGAATCCCCGAGCTGACAAGGTACAAATCTGTTCTTCTGCCCCTGAACAGGCAGTTAACCCACTGTTCCCAGGCCGTCATTGAACATAAGAATTTGTTCTTAACTGACTTGCCTAGTAAAATAAATAAATATTGTAATGTAGACAGATTATTTGTTTCTCTGTGGAGCACTCAGATTTGCATGGGTGAGGTCACGAGCAGCAGGCTACTCGTCATGGGGTCCAAACAAGAAAAAGGCAATTATATCACAATTTTGTTTTTTTAATAAGTGTTCATCATACGACACCTCTACAATACAAAATGTTGAAAACCACAATAAAGTGTGTGTTAGCGTATACGTCTCTTCACAGTCAGCGTTGTTCCATGAGGTGTGTTTTTTTTTTACTGCTTGCTTAAGTTACATGATGCAGAATTGAGTTCCATGTAGTACTGTGAGTTTCGCAGTGTCTTGTGGACTGTGAAGAGACCCCTGGAGGCATGTCTTGTGGGGTATGCATGGGTGTCAGAGCAGTGAGCTCGTCGTTTGGACAGACAGCGCCGTGCTTTCAACATGTCAATACCTCACAAAGACAAGTAGTGACGCAGTCACTCTCTCCTCTACTTTGACCCAGGAGAGATTGACATGCACGTTATTGATGTTAGCTCTCCGTGTACATCTAACCTGTTAGTCCACTAGGGGCATTATTTCATTTTTGGATAAAAAGACGTGCCCGTTTTAAGCGCAATATTTTGTCACGAAAAGATGCTCGACTATGCTTGGAATTGATAGTTTTGGAAAGAAGACACTGACGTTTCCAGAACTGCAAAGATTTTCACTGTGAGTGCCGTTGAACAAAAGCTTCAGGCAAAACCAAGATGTTTGAGCGCCCAGGAAATGAACAGGACTTCTGAAGCTACGTTTTCCATGATCGCCTTATATGGCTGTGAATGCGACAGGAATGAACGGACACTTTCTATCGTTTCCCCAAGGTGTCTGCAGCATTGTGACGTATTTGTAGGCATATCATTGGAAGATTGACCATAAGAGACTACAATTGCCAAGTGTCCCGCACGGTGTCTGCGTGGAAATTGGTGCGCAAAAAGTCAGCTACCAGTATTTTTCCATCCGAATCAGAGAAGAATGCACGCTTCCAGGGACGGCATTTCAATGAAGAGATATATGACAAAACACCTTGAGGATTGATTCAAACAACGTTTTCCATGTTTCAGTCGATATTATGGAGTTAATTCGGAAAAAAGTTTGACGTGTAGGTGACTGAATTTTCGGTTAGTTTCGGTAGCCAAATGCATAGTAACAAAAACGGAACGTTGTGTCCTACACAAGAATCTTTCAGGAAAAACTGGACATCTGCTATGTAACTGAGAGTCTCCTCATTGAAACATCTGAAGTTCTTCAAAGGTAAATTATTTTATTTGATCCCTTTGCTGGTTTTTGTGAATATGCTGCGTGCTAAATGCTAACGCTAAATGCTAAGCTAGCTATCACCACTCTTACACAAATTATTGATTTTCTCTGGTTCTAAAGCATATTTTGAAAATCTGAGACGACAGGATTGTTAAGAAAAGGATAAGCTTGAGAGCAGGCATATTTATTTCATTTCATTTGCGATTTTTAGAAATCGCTAACGTTGCGTTATGGTAATGAGCTTGAGGCTGTAGTAACGCGACCGCATGCGGGATGGGGCGGACTATGAGGTTAAGGGCCAGCCGTGCTTCTCTGTTCTGGGCCAACTGTAGTTTGCCTGTGTCCCTCCGTGACACTTGACCGGGCAGGAGTCCAGTTGCAATAAAACTAAGGATGAGCGATTTTACGATTGGATCTTCTATCGACGATGTTTAACAGCCATCATTGATGGTGATGACATCAGCAAAAAAGCACAAGCATTTCGCTACACTCGCATTAACATCTGCTAACCATGTATGTGACAAATAAAATTTGATTTGATATTCCTCATTTGCCATACCATAAGTTAAATACATACAGTACCAGTCAAATTGGACACACCTACTCATTCCAGGGTATTTCTTTATATTTACTATTCTCTAAATATATATATTCTTCAAAATAGCCACCCTTTGCCTTGATGACAGCTTTGCACACTCTTGGCATTCTCGCAATCAGCTTCATGAGGTAATCACCTGGAATGCATTTCAATTAACAGGTGTGCCTTGTTAACGGTTAATTTGTGGAATTTATTTCCTTCTTAATGAGTTTGAACAGTCAGTTGTGTTGTGACAAGGTAGGGGTGGTATACGGAAGATAGCACTATATTGGTAAAATATCAAATCCATATTATGGCAAAAACAGCTCAAATAAGCAAAGAGAAACGACAGTCCATTACTTTAAGATTTGAAGCAACTTTGAAAGTTTCTTCAAGTGCAGTCGCAAAAACCATCAAGCACCATGATAAACTGTCTCTAATGAGGACCGCCACAGGAAAGGAAGACCCAGAAATACCTCTGCTGCCGAGGATAAGTTCATTTGAGTTAGCAGCCTCAAATAGCAGCCCAAATAAATGTTTCAGAGTTCAAGAAACAGACATCTCAACTGTTCAAAGGGGACTGTGTCAATCAGGGCTTCAAGATCAAATTGCTACAAAGAAACCACTACTAAAGGACACCAATAATAAGAAGAGACTTGCTTGGGCCTAGAAATTCCATTCTTGTGGGCTGGCTAAGGAGTATTAGTGTCACAGAGGTCTTTGGCTTGGTTTGCTGACTAACTCTCTCAAAGAGTGCAGTGTATAAAGTCAGGACCTCTGCTGTCTCAGCCCATGACTGTCACCAAGGGAGTACCCCAAGGTTCTATCCTAGGCCCGACTTATCAATTTACATGAACAACATAGCTCAGGCAGTAGGAAGCGCTCTCATCCATTTATATGCAGCTGATATAGTCTTATACTCAGCTGGTACCTCCCCAGATATTGTGTTAAACGCTCCAGAACAAAGCTTTCTTAGTGTCCAACAAGCTTTCTCTGCCCTTAACCGTGTTCTGAACACCTCCAAAACAAAGGTCATGTGGTTTGGTAAGAAGAATGCCCCTCTCTCCACCGGTGTAACTACTACCTTTGAGTGTTTAGAGCTTGAGGTAGTCACCTCATACAAGTACTTGGGAGTATAGACTTGGTTTCCTCAATCATAATCGCACCTCTCTCACCCCAGCTGCCAAACGAACCCTGATTCAGATGACCATCCTACCTATGCTCGATTACAGAGACATAATTAATAGATCGGGTGCTCTTGTGTGGCTAGATGTTCCTCACCAGATTTGCCACCAATGCTCCTTATAGGACACATCACTGCGCTCTATACACCTCTGTAAACTGGTTGTCTATGTACCCATCGCAAGACCCACTGGTTGAAGCATATTTATAAACCCTCTTAGGCCTCACTCCCCCCTGAGATACCTACTGCAGCACTCATCCTCTACATACAACACCTATTCTGCCAGTCACTTTCTGTTTTAAAGGTCCCCAAAGCACACACATCCTTGGGTCGCTCCACTTTTCAGTTCGCTGCAACTACAGACTTGATTATGTTGGAGGCGCTTCCATTAGACAGATCTCTGCTATATCATGGATCAAGAGTTGACGTAAGGCCAAATAAACAGGTTGTTTTTCCAGCAGCAGACTATGATCGATAATGTCAAAAGCTGCACTGAAGTCTAATAAAACAGCTCCCACAATTGTCTAATTATAATTTTTTCCCCGCCAATCATCAGGTCATTTGTAAGTGTTGTACAGTTGAGTGCCGCTCCCTATAAGGTTGTCTTCTGCTGAAGACTCACCAGGTCGATGAGGTCACTGAGATTCTTCTCGATCTGCTGGGGAGGAAGACGCCTCATCAGGTCCAGAGCACAGTCCAGCTGCTGGTCATTCTGAAACACACAAAATATGTCAGCTTTTGATACACATTCCAACACAAAATGTATAGTTCTGCAAAAGAAAGTCTAAAAGCAAGTTGCACTTGCCCTTTGTCAATTTTCTTTTATTTTACAAGAGAAAATTAACTCGAAGTTGACTGTTCAGTTGATTTTCATTAATTTTTAAAAAGGAGATTAAATTAACTTTAAAGTGTTTTAGTTTAAAATGCATCCCAGTCACGGTCTGCATTTAAATCAACCAAAATAGATTGAATTGACCACAGAGCCAAAAAAGTTCCCGGCCTCCCACACAGCCCCAGCAGAATGAGGAGGCAGCCAGTGATGGATGCATGTTACATTCTTACGGTAGATACGACAGAGCCGAGCCAGGCCGTGACTAGGGTATGTAGAGAACATTTACACCCTGACAACAATAGCCATACACTCACTGCATCCTAAGATTCAGTTACAGCCTTTATCAAAGCAAAACTAAGTGGCATGAGAGAGGAAGTTCTGGATTTGCCCCTAAATAGCCTTGTTGAGCATGTGATAGGCCTATCTAGTACACTAGGAATCTTTACAACACATGGCAGATTCCTTTAGGGGAGTGTCTAAATCTACAACTGGGCCCTAGCTAAAAACTCAACGCTTTAGACAGGGTCAAATGTGAAAAACATTTTGCAACCATGGTAGTTAGACGGATTGACTGGTTACCATATAAGGCAATGCTGTGGAGCCTCCAGTTATTGATACAGGCCCGTCATTTTATGGCATCTAGAAAGGCCATCATTATTTTAAGTCTATGTAAATTATTTGATTGCTTGAGAGCTCATAAATGAAGCCAACAGTTCCCATCAACTGAAAATGTGACTAAACCTATACCAAAAGGATGTGAACGATTCACTCCACTGCCTCTGCTAGAAAACTGAGTACAAACCTTTGTGGAAAGAATTTTAATAACACTTAAAATACTAATTTGTGGAGAATGAGTATCCTTTACAATACTCTGCTCTTACTGGCACAATTACCATAGAACCGACAGTTATGGATGAGACTAAAAATGTAGTTTAAAAGAATGGGCTTGGAAACTCAAACCCTGGCAATTTGACTGGTAATGGGTACACTCACAATTACTGTCTGGTATTGTAATGCAATCATTTCCACGGTAACGTAGAATGTTCATTAAAAATGTTAAAAGGTCAAATGTGAACAGCATAGTGGGTAAATTTCCACAACTTTGAGAGTTGAAGCGTGAGGCTCAACTTCTCCTCTGTTTTGGTCCCCTGGCTACCACGCTGTGAACAGCGTGAAACGATCGCATGCACAGATACTGTGTGTGAGCGAGGTGTTGCATCTCACTCATCTCAATATCTGCGGTGCTGCTCATGGCAATGGCAATTCACTGAGTCTACCTTTAACTGTGGCTCATGCAATGTTTTTTTTCCCAATGCAGTGGAGTTAAATCAACAAATCACAGCATGGGTGGGTACACTTCCTGCTTTTACTTCCTGCTTTGCTCCTATGGGTACACTCGCAAAGGCTGCCAGTCCACCCATTATGCCATCATTGACTTTAATGGGAACGTCCATTATATTTATTCTATTTCTATGGCAGCACATGCAGTCAGGAGCGGAGGAGAAAAGAAAATGTGCCTCTTTATTTTATTTTTTTATTTTTATGATGCCTGCTGTGGGCTCAGCCTTGCCTTTTTGAATACAGGCCCATTTGTGAAGTTTGTATTACAGACAACTTTGTCAAACAAGCACATATAAATAAATGTGATTAAACTGAACTTCAGAAAGAAGGATGAATGAATACGGATTGATTCATGGCGTCAGTCCCTCCACAAGCTTTCCTTATGTTCAATTACTGAGGAGATCTAGCAGTGGAACAGAGAGGATTGTTGTTAATAGGGAGAAGCTAAGCTGGCGGACCACCTAGCAGAGACTTCCCTGAAGGTGATCCCTCTCTGAACTATGGTGATCAGGATATCAGCATGCAGGGAAGGACAGGCCAGCCACAACATGAAACCCCTGAGAAATGTACAGGACTGAGATATCTGGAGTAGAGGTCGACCGATTAATCGGCATGGCCAATTAATTAGGGCCGTATTCAAGTTTTCATAAGAATCTGTAATCAGCATTTTTGGACACCGATTATATTGCACTCCATGAGGAGACTGCGTGGCAGGCTGACCACATGTAAAAGGAACCACCAGCTTTCATATGTTCTCATGTTCTGAGCAAGGAACTTAAACGTTAGCTTTTTTACATGGCACATATTGCACTTTTACTTTCTTCTCCAAAACTGTTTTTGCATTATTTAAACCAAATTGAACATGTTTCATTATTTATTTGAGACTAAATTTATTTTATTTATGCATTATATTAAGTTATAATAAAAACTGTTTATTGAGCATTGTTGTAATATATATTTTTAATCAGTAGTCTTTTTTTGGTCCTCCATTAAAATCGGTATCAGCGTTGAAAAATCATAAATTGGTCAACCTCTAATCTGGAGCAAATGAAGTCAAGTTTATATTCATCCAACTTGAACTTAAAGCAGTTCCGACTGTAGTCCTATTCCAATTAAATAAACAAAAGTAACAATTTTAGTAAGTACTGATAAATAGTGCAGCAACACACCAATCTTAAGAGATGGAAAGACAACAAATTGAGATATAGCCTAGAGCCCTAAAAGTCTCGAAACAACAAACTGAACACCTGTCAAAACACATGGTGGTTCTCATAAACAACATCTGATTCGCAAACAACAATGCCATTATTCAAATTCACGGGAATACCAGTAATCAACTCAATGTATTTCATTTTATACGCATCAGCAGTCTGTTTTGGAATGGGTGGCCAGTAATAAACTGGTCCTAAACATCTCTAAAACTAAAGAGCATTGTATTTGGTACAAATCATTCCCTACATTCTGGACCTCAGCTGAATCTGGTAATGAATTGTGTGGCTGTTGATCAAGTTTAGGATACTAAATTACTTGGTGTCACCTTAGATTGCAAACTGTCATGGTCAAAACATATAGATTCAAAGGTTGTAAAGATTGAGGTCGGACCGCTGTGGCGTTTTTGACACCACTCGACAAATCAAGTCCCGCAGGCTCTAGTTTTATCTTATCTTGAATATTGTCCAGTCAAGTGCAGCAAAGAAAGACCTCGTTAAGCTGCAGCTGGCCCAAAAGAGGCACATCTTGCTCTTCATTGTAATCAGAGGGCTAATATTAATACTACACATGCCAGTCTCTCTTGGCTAAGAGTTGAGGAAAGACTGACTGCGTCACTTCTTGTTTTTATAAGAAAGAATGTGCAGGAAATTCCAAATTGTTTGCGTCGCCAACTTACACACAGCACACACACTTACCCCACCAGGGGTCTTTTCACAGTCCCCAGGTCCAGAACAAATGAATGGAAACTTACAGTATTATACAGAGCCATGAGTGCATGGAACTCCTTTCCATCTTATATAACACTAGTGCAGAAAACCTGGTTTCAAAAACCAGAATCTCACAGCACAACGCCTCTCCCCCATTTGACCTACTTGTTGTGTGTATGTACTGACATGTGTAACTGATAGATACATTTTAAAACATTAACATGTGCATGTAAATTGTAAAGTCTTGCCGAATGTCTTTCTTTATACATGTCAGAACTTGTAACAGAACTCTAACTTGTAATTATATATACCCTAACTTTTGCCACACAGGAAGGGTCTATGACTAGCCTATTGTAGCTTTGTTAACTTATGACTGGCCAACAACAAACGGGGTCTGCCCCAGTTAAACTAGATGTCACCATTGGCGTCGGCTAATGGGGATCTTAATAAATCCAAAATCAAATGCCAAGTCATCAGATGAAACCAAGGTAGATACCAGCCAGAGAAGAGCAGCTGGCTATAGGATAATCACACAGACAAAAGCATTCCTTCCCTAAACAAACTTCAGTCTCCTTTCTCCTGAACACAGCCAAGGTTTTCAGATCATCTACTGCATGCCCTTCACACTTTTGGGTTGTTTCTAGGCAGATGAATCAGTCTTGTTCAGACGACACCTGCACTCCCTGACACTGTTTACCAATGCCCTAGTCTCAGTGTAAACACTGCCGGACCAACTGCCCAGGGGGCTGAGAAGAGCAGCGAGGATGGACCAACATGATGGATGAGGTCAGCGGGTGGCTGCGGAGACAAGCCATCTGCTCTCCATTATATTGTATTAGACCTTCATTCCAAGTGTGCAACATTCATAAAAGGAGTAGAGTGGAGTTTGAGGTGTGAATGTAGCTAGTTAAATTTGTTGGTGACAAGCCAGTCACATTACTTTAAGTTTATTATTATTTTAAACACAAGTTTGTAATGGTAATGTTTTTTTGCATATCCCAACTCCCCTGCAGGAAGTGGGGTCATGGCTAGGGTCGCCATTGTACAGCATCCCTGGAGTAATTTGAGTTAAGTGCCTTGCTCAAGGGCACAGTGAAATATTTGTTTAAATGTTTTCAACTTGTCAGCTCTGGTGCTTGAACAATCCACCTTTTTGTTACTGGCTCAATGCTCTAACCTCGAGGCTACCTGCCCCATAATATAGGCCTATAGTCAGAAAATAACTGCTACTGTTATTTTTCTTTACTTACCTACTGTTCACCTAATACCTTTGCACTATTGGTTAGAGCCTGTAAGTAAGCATTTCACTGTAAGGTCTACTACACCTGTTGTATTCTGCACACGTGACAAATAAACTTTGATTTGATTTGAATTGCCATGCACGTGACAATGGTGGTTGAATATATTTTGTCAGGTGCACCATAATATGCCTAACATTGAAAGGATGTTGGTGAATTATTTCATGAAACAATTTCAGTTACATTAAACGTGTTCTACAAAAAGTTACACTGACAGTAAAGTCAACAAAAGCTACTGAACACGTAATTCACATTGTTGAAGTCAATGAAAAGTTGTGAGTTGAGTTGAGGTTTACACGTCGCCTCAAATCCAAAGGAGGGAAGGGGCGGAGCAGGCCGATTTTAGCGACAGGCAACCCAGCGCTTGTACTATTTTAACCATGGTGTGTGTGTCTGCAAGAAGAGGGGGTAGCGAGAGCGAGACCCCTTTAATCCCCGAACTAGTTTATCAATCCAAAACATCCTGTAACTTTATTCTGCGCGCGGAACATCAAGCTGGCTAGTTAGTTAACAATGAAATTCGGAGTAACATTCATAGCTAGGTCGTTTAGCTAACTGTGGGTAGATAATTTATATGAATGTACATGCCTCTGTCGAAACGTAACACAGCACTTCCTATAAAAGGACAGATGGCATGCTAGCTGGCTAATATCCCTGAGCAGCCCCACCAAAAACGACCCATTCCTCTAGCTCGTCTCCGCGGCCTTACCATGTCTGCGGCGCTCAGTGACGATCTCGGAGAGGAAATATGCTTTACACGTACGTTTTATTGTGCTTGCACAACTTGTTCTTCTATACTGTTGTTGTTTTTATCCCCAACATGTAAATTATGTTTCTTTCGCCTCCCTCACGGAACCCAGCCCTGTCAGCGAATTAACTTCCTCAACCGGGTACAGGAAGGGGGATCGTCACTACTTACCACAGTCACAAAGTTATAAACCCCACCCATTTCTATAAAAAAAAAAGGTTTTATCTGATCTTAAACGTAACCCTAACCGTAACCACACTGATAACGTTGTGAATAACCATAACCTTAAATTAAGACCAAAAGTGGCATTTTATTTTTCATGAATTTTTAGGATATGGCCAATCGGACCTTTGTGGCTGTGGTAACTAGCGGAAACACAGGAAGGGAGACGGTGAAAAATGCGGAGATTGCATGTCCGGGTCACACCACTCCTTCTCTGAAACAGCCAATCGGAGAGGAGTAAGTAAGGGATTGCCAAGTATGGAAAAGAGAGGAGTGGTGAATGGTAAAGAGTAGATGAACAGAGGGACGAGAAGAGGGCGATAGAGGAGGGGAGGAGGGGAGGGGAGGGGGGGAGGGGAGGGGGGAGGGGAGGGGAGGGGAGGGGGGGGAGGGGAGGGGAGCACCAATGATGTATACAAACCCTGGAATACAGAAGCAATGTATTGGCCATTGACCTGTGTTTGATTTGCTAGACATGTTTGATGTAGCAATGTAAGTTGATTTTTGTATTATGAATAATAAATAATAAATAAATAAAAAATAACTTTTTTTTTAAAATATATTAAAAAAATATATATATATATATATATATATATATAAAATCATAATAATAAAAATGTATTGGCCATTGAGAGGGTTTTGAAGACAGCGGTCGGCCATATTGGCACTCCCCTGTAGGAGCAGTCCATGGGCTCCCCAGTGGTGCAGCGGTCTAAGGAACTGCAACTCAGTGCTAGAGGCATCACTACAGACCCGGGTTCTATTCCAGTCTGTATTACAACTGGCTGTGATTGGGAGTCCCATACGGCTGTGCACAATTGGCCCAGCGTTGTCTGGGTTAGGCTGTCTTTGTAAATAAGAATTTGTTTTTAACTGACTTGCCCAGTTAAAAAAATAGGGATGAATGGAATTCTACAGTATTTTCAATTAAATGTTTCAAGGACAAAATGACATGTATTTAAGTGTTTTTGTTGTTGTAGTAACATTAGTACTCGAAAAAAATCTGAAGGAAAATGTTTTATACATTTGTTCATGTTTTATTTGTATGTTTAGCTCAAATAATATAATGTTAAAGTATACATTAACGTGGGCTTATGTTGAAAATGATAGACCTTTCAAACGTTGTATGCATCTCAGCAACATTATCGGTAAGCGACATGATGCCTACTGTACCAAAGTGATTTAAACAGGAGTGACGTGTGTTGATATATAGGCTAACAGAATTGGTTAAAAAAGAGTTATGCATGCTAACATACTAGGCAATAATTAAGAGTAGGCAGAGTGATTGCTTAAGGTGAAATTTATACCAAACGTTTTACCATTGCAACATTTGAAGTAGGACTATGTCACATTCAACGTGGTTTTATGGAGCGTGGTATAGAGTTCCATTCAATTTAAGGGCTTTATTGGCATGGGAAACATATGTTTACATTGCCAAAGCAAGAGAAATTGTGACGCCTGCTCCCGCTCTCAAAGGCGCCAGGCACCCCAGCATTACGCACACCTGCCTTACCTCATCACGCTCATCAGCGAATTATTGGACTCACCTGGACTCAGTCACCTGTTTATTACCTCCCCTATACTTGTCAGTTCCCCAGCTCTGTTCCTAGCTGCTGCATTGATTGTCGTCTGTCTTTTGAAAATGTTTCAATTTTTACATTTCACCTTTATTTAACCAGGTAGGCCAGTTGAGAACAAGTTCTCATTTACAACTGCGACCTGGTCAAGATAAAGCAAAGCAGTGCAACAAAAACAACACAGTGTTACACACGGGATAAACAAACGTACAGTAAATAACACAATACAAAAATCTATGTACAGTGTGTGCAAATGTAGAAGAATAGGGAGGTAAGGCAATAAATAGGCCATAGTGGTCGACATAATTACAATTTAGCATTAACACTGGAGTGATTGATGTGCAAGTAGAGATACTGGGTTGCAAAAGAGCAAGAGGATAATATGGGTAGAATATGGGGCTTTGGTGACAAAACAAATGGCACTGTGATAGACTACATCCAGTTTGCTGAGTAGAATGTTGGAGGCTTTGTAAATGACATTGCCAAAGTCATGGAGCGGTAGGATAGTCCGTTTTACGAGGGTTGCATCACTGCCTGGTACTGCAATTGCTTGTTCTCTGACCGCAAGGCACTACAGAGGGTAGTGCATACGGCCCAGTACATCACTGGGGCTATGCTGCCTGCCATACATGACCTCTACACCAGGCGGTGTCAGACGAGGGCCCTACAAATGGTCAAAGACACCCAGCCACCCCAGTCATAGCCTGTTCTCTCTACTACAGCATGGCAAGCGGTACCGGAGTGCCAAGTCTAGGACAAAAAGGCTTCTCAACAGTTTTTACCCCCAAGCCTAAGACTCCTGAACAGGTAATCAAATGTCTACCCGGACTATTTGCATTGTGTGCCCCCCCCAAGCCCTCTTTTTACGCTGCTGCTACTTTCTGTTTATCATATATGCATAGTCACTTTAACTATACATTTATGTACATACTACCTCAATTGGGCCGACCAACCAGTGCTCCCACACATTGGCTAATTGGACTATCTGCATTGTGTCCCGCCACCCACCAACTGCCTCTTTTACGCTACTGCTACTCTCTGTTCATCATATATGCATAGTCACTTTAACCACATCTACATGCACATACTACCTCAATCAGCCTGACTAACCGGTGTCTGTATGTAGCCTCCCTACTTTTATAGCCCCGCTTGTAACGGCTTTCCTCCTCTTCTGAGGAGGAGTAGCAAGGATCAGACCAATACGCAGGGTGGTAAGTGTCCATGATAATTTAATAATAACTGAACACGACTCAATACAAAAATAACAAAGTGAATGAAAACCGAAAAACGGTGAACGGTGACACAAACAACAAAACCAGGAAACAATCACCCACGAAACACAGGTGGGAAAAGGCTACCTAAGTATGATTCTCAATCAGAGACAACTAACGACACCTGCCTCTGATTGAGAACCATACCAGGCCAAACACAAAACACAACATAGAAAAACTAACATAGACAACCCACCCAACTCACGCCCTGACCATACTAAAACACAGACATAACAAAAGAACTAAGGTCAGAATGTGACACCGCTACTGTATATAGCCTGTCTTTTTACTGTTGTTTTATTTCTTTACCTACCTATTGTTCACCTAATACCTTTTTTGCACTATTGGTTAGAGCCTGTAAGTAAGTATTTCACTGTAAGATCTACACCTGTTGTATTCGGCGCATGCGACAATTAAACTTTGTGTGGCAGCATGAGTGAAGGAGGCATTGTTGCGAAATAGGAAGCCGATTCTAGATTTAGTTTTGGATTGGAGATGCATAATGTGAGTCTGGAAGGAGAGTTTACAGTCTAACCAGACACCTAGGTATTTGTAGTTGTTCACATATTGTAAGTCAGAACCATCCAGAGTAGTGATGCTAGTCGGGTGGGTGGGTGCGAGCAGCAATCGGTTGAAGAGCATGCACTTAGTTTTACTATTTCTTAAATGCAGTTGGAGGCCACGGAAGGAGTGTTGTATGGCATTGAAGCTCGTTTGGAGGTTTGTTAGCAGAGTGTCCAAAGAAGGGCCAGATGTATACAGAATGGTGTCATCTGCATAGAGGTGGATCAGAGAATCAACAGCAGCAAGAGCGACATCATTGATAGATACAGAGAAAAGAGTCGGCCTGAGAATTGAACCCTGTGGTGCCCCCATAGAGATTGCCAGAGGTTCGGACAACAGGCCCTCTGATTTGACATACTAAACTCTATCCGAGAAGTAGTTGGTGATCCAGGCGAGGCAGTCATTTGAGAAACCAAGGCTATTGAGTCTGCCGATAATCCAACCCGGAAGCCAGCCGCACCAATGTGTCGGAAGAAACACTGTGCACCTGGCAGCTTTGGCTAGCGTGCACTTCGCCCGGCCCGCCTCAGGAGTCGCTGGTGCGCGATTAGACAAGGATATCCCTACCGACCAAGCCCTCCCTGAATCGGACGACGCTATGCCAATTGTGCGTCGCCCCACGTACCTCCCGGTCGTGGCCGGTTACGACAGAGCCTAGGCGCGAACCCAGAGTCTCTGGTGGCACAGCTGGCGCTGCAGTACAGCGCCATTAACCAGTGCGCTACCCGGGAGGACCTTGGCAGTTCTATCTTGTCGGAAAATGTTATAGTTAGGGATGGAAATTTCAGGATTTTTGGTGTACCTAGCTCTGACGCTGTTCCTGTCCTGTTGCATGTTCGTTCTTTATTAAATGTTTAACTCCCCGTACCTGCTTCTCATGTCCAGCGTCAGTCCTTACAGAAATAGATAATAAACAAAAGTGACTGTACATTACACTTCCAAAAGAATAAAGACATTTCAAATGTTATCTTACAGTGGGGCGAAAAAGTATTTTGTTTCTGGTGTCCTTTGACAGCTCTTTGGTCTTGGCCATAGTGGAGTTTGGAGTGTGACTGTTTGAGGTTGTGGACAGGTGTCTTTTATACTGATAACAAGTTCAAACAGGTGCCATTAATACAGGTAACAAGTGGAGGACAGAGGAGCCTCTTAAAGAAGAAGTTACAGGTCTGTGAGAGCCAGGAATCTTGCTTGTTTGTAGGTGACCAAATACTTATTTTCCACCATAATTTGCAAATAAATTAATAAAAAATCCTACAATGTGATTTTTCTGGATTTTTTCCCCCTCATTTTGTCTGTCATAGTTGAAGTGTACCTATGATGAAAATTACAGGCCTCTCTCATCTTTTTAAGTAGGAGAACTTGCACAATTGGTGGCTGACTAAATACTTTTTTACCCCACTGTATGTATATATACAGTGTTGTAATGATGTGCAAATAGTTCAAGTACGATAGGGAAAATAAATATAAAATAAATATAGGTTCTATTTACAATGGTGTTTGTTCTTCTTCTTTTCTACTGGAAATAGGTCACAAATCTTGCTGCTGTGATTGCACACCGTGGTATTTCACCCACTAGATATGGGAGTTTATCCAAATTTGTTTTGTTTTTGAATTCTTTGTGTGTTTGTGTAATCTGCGGGAAATATTTGTCTCTAATATGGTCATACATTTGGCACGAGGTTAGGAAGTGCAGCTCAATTTCCACCTCATTTTGTCGGCAGTGTGCACATAGCCTGTCTTCTCTTGAGAGCTAGGTCTGCCTTCGGCAACCTTTCTCAATAGCAAGGCTATGCTCACTGAGTCTGTACATAGTCAAAGCTTTCCTTAATTTTGGGTCAGTCACGGTGGTCAGGTATTCTGCCACTGTGTACTCTCTGTTTTGGGCCAAATAGCAATCTAGTTCTAATTCTTTCCAATGTGTTAAGTAATTATGTTTTTGTTTTCTCATGATTTGGTTGGGTCTAATTGTGTTGCTGTCCTGGGGCTCTGTGGGATCTGTTTGTGTTTGTAAACAGAGCCCCAGTGTCACACCCTGACCATAGTTTGCTTTGTATGTTTCTATGTTTTGTTTGGTCAGGGTGTGATCTGAGTGGGCATTCTATGTTGTGTGTCTAGTTTGTCTGTTTCTGTGTTTGGCCTGATATGGTTCTCAATCAGAGGCAGGTGTTAGTCATTGTCTCCGATTGGGAACCATATTTAGGTAGCCTGTTTGGTTTTGTGGGTGATTGTTTCATGTGTCCGTGTTTGTACCACACGGGACTGGTTTCAGGTTTTCACAGTTATTGTTTTGTAGTTTGTTTTGATTATTAGAGGGAATCAGCCTAATTCTGCATTATTTGGTGTTTGATATTGTACACAGATTATTTTTTTTTGCAGGATTCTGCATGCAGTCTCATTTGGTGTTTGTCCCATTTTTGTGAATTCTTGGTTGGTGAGTGGACTCCAGACCTCACAACCATAAAGAGCAATGGGTTATATAACTGATTCAAGTATTTTTAGCCAGATCCTATTTGTTATGTCAAATTTGTTCCTTTTGGTGGCATAGAAGGCTCTTGTCTCTCAGATCGTTCACAGCTTTGTGGAAGTTACCTGTGGTGCTGATGTTTAGGCTGAGGTGTATATATAGTTTTTTGTGTGCTCTGGGGCAACACTGTCTAGATGGAATTTGTACTCATGGTCCTGGGAACTGGACCTTTTTTGGAACACCATTGTTTTTGTCTGACTGAGATTTACTGACAGTGCCCAGGTCTGACAGAATCTGTGCAGAATATCTAGGTGCTGCTGTAGGCCCGCCGTGGTTTGGGACAGAAGCACCAGATCATCAGTAGACATTTGACTCCAGATTCTAGTAGGGTGAGGCTGGATGCTGCAGACTGTTCTAGTGCCCCCTCCAATTCGTTGATATATATGTTGAACAGGGTGGGGCTTAAGCTGCATTCCTGTCTCACCCCCCGGCCCTGTGGAAATGATTGATATAAATATATATATATATATATTTATATCAATCAACAGTCTCTATGGGGTACCACAGGGTTCAATTCTCGGGCTGCCTCTTTTCTCTGTATATATCAACAATGTCGCTCTTGCTGCGGTTGATTCCCTGATCCACCTCTACGCAGACGACACCATTCTGTATACATCTGGCCCTTCTTTGGACACTGTGTTAACTAACCTCCAAATGAGCTTCAATTCCATACAACACTCCTGTGGCCTCCAACTGCTCTTAAAAGCTAGTAAAACCAAATGCATGCTTTTCAACCGTTTGCTGCCCACACCCACCCGCCCGACTAGCATCACTACTCTGGACGGTTCTGACCTAGAATACGTGGACAACTACAAATACCTAGGTGTCTGGCTAGACTGTAAACTCTCCCTCCAGACTCATATCAAACATCTCCAATCCAAAATCAAATCTAGAATTGGCTTTCTATTTTGCAACAAAGCCTCCTTCACTCATGCCGCCGAACTTACCCTAGTAAAATTGACTATCCTACTGATCCTCGACTTCGGCGATGTCATCTACAAAATAGCTTCCAATACTCTACTCAGCAAACCGGAAGCAGTCTATCATAGTGCCATCCATTTTGTTACCAAAGCACCTTATACCACCCACCACTGTGACCTGTATGCTCTAGTCGGCTGGCTCTCGCTACATATTCGTCACCAGACCCACTGGCTCCAGGTCATCTATAACTCTATGCTAGGTAAAGTCTATGCTAACTCAGCTCACTGGTGACCATAACAACACCCGCCCGTAGCACGCGCTCCTGTAGGTATATCTCACTGGTCGTCTGTTAAGATATTTTATCAAGGTTTAAGATAAATTATTAAATAATTCTACCCAGAAACTTAACCATTAGGATTAGAGGTTATGTAGCATGGACAAGGGGTAATTAGAAATTATAACCATTGTGGAAGAAGGAATGTATGTGTGTACCGAAAGTAAGCAAAGATAATCCTTAATTTATGTTTGAACAGACCCAGCTATAACTCTGTGGAGATAAAATAGGGAAGCGAGAGCCTCTCCAGGTGTTCTGTATCTGGGGGGGACTGGAACTGTCAGCTAAGTGGTAATAAACTGTGGTGAGACTTCAGAAGATAATCCAGATATAGTGTGTAATGTATGTGCATTAGTGGGTTGGAATGGACTTTTGAAGCAGCTTTGTCCTTGTCGGGGAGGAGGAGGGACATTTAAGACGCTATGACGTTATGTGTGATATATAAACTAATATACATGGTATTTTAAGTAGAGCTCTCCGGAATAAACGTTATTGATTAATTTTGAGACTGATCTTTGTCCTATTTCATGCAAATAAGAACCTGACAAATTCTTAGAAACGGACAAAGTGTTTTGCTTTGTTATAATTGAATTGGTTATTGAACACAGGAATATAATTCCTCCAACATCATCCCCAAAGCCAACACCTCCTTTGGCCGCCTTTCCTTCCAGTTCTCTGCTGCCAGTGACTGGAGCGAATTGCAAAAATCGCTGGAGACTTACATTTCCCTCACTAACTTTAAACATCAGCTATCTGAGCAGCTAACCGATCCCTGCAGATGTACATAGTCCATCTGTAAATAGCCCACCGAATCTACCTACCTCATCCCCATATTGTTTTTATTTACTTTGCTGCACTTTTGCACACCGGTATCACTACTTACACATCATCATCTGCTCATCTGTCACTCCAGTGTTAATCTGCTAAATTGTAATGACTTTGCTACTATGGCTTATTTATTGCCTTTCCTCCTCATGCCATTTGCACACACTGTATATAGACTTTATTTTTTTTCTATTGTGTTATTCACTGTACGCTTGTTTTTGTTTTTTGTTGTTTCTGCCGCACTGTTTTGCTTTAACTTGGCCAGCTAGCTTACCTGGTTAAATAAAGGTGAAATAAAATTAAAATAAAAATGTTTAACACACACTTGTTGTTTGTGTACATGGATTTTATAATGTATGTTTTTCCCCAAACACCACTTTCCATCAATTTGTATAGCAGGCCCTCATGCCAAATTGTATCAAAAGCTTTTCTGAATTCATCAAAGCATGATAAGACTTTGCCTTTGCCTTTTTTTTTGGTTTGTTTGTTAATTCGGGTGTGCAGTGTGAATGTGTGGTCTGTCGTATGGTAATTTGTTAAAAAGACAATTTGACATTTGCTCAGTACATTGTTTTCGCTGAGAAAATGTCAGAGTCTGTTGTTAATGATAACGCAGAGGATTGTCCCAAGGTTGCTGTTGACACATATTCTATGGTAGTTATTGGGGTCAAAATTGTCTTCACTTTTGTGGATTGTCTAGAAGGGATTGAATTTGCTGTTGCCTAATTGTTTTTTGGTAGATTTCCACACTACTTTCGTTCCATCTATATAATTTCTTAATATCATTAACTTCCTTTGGCTTTGATGCCGCATGATTGCGCAAAGCTCTGTTCATGTGGAGTGTGATTTTGCTGTGATCTGATTGACTGTGTACGCTCTAAGATACTATGGGTTGAGGCCAGTGATAAAGTAGTCTACAGCACTACTGTCAAGAGATGAGCTCTAGGTGTATCTACCATCGGAGTCCCCTCGAGGCCTACGATTGACTATGTACATACCTGTCGTCCGACAGAGCTGCAGTAGTTGTGACCTGTTTTTGTTGGTTATGTTGTCATAGTTGTGTCTAGGGGGGCATGTGGGGAGGGAATGAGTTCATTTTCGATGCCTCATCGCGATTGGTTATTTATTCCTGCCATATTTTGCAACAAAGTAAATGAACACCTTCCATAGAGATAGACAGAGGACTCAAATCAAATGTTATTTTTCACATGCGCCGAATACAACAGGTTACCTTACCGTGAAATGCTTACTTACAAGCCTTTAACCAACAATTAAGTTTTAAGAAAATATTTACTAAATAAACTAAAGTAAAAAATAAAATACAAATAAAATAAGTAACACAATAAAATAACATTAATGAGGCTATATACAGGGGGTATCGGTACCGAGTCAATGTGCAAGGGTACAGGTTAGTCGGGGTCATTTGTACATGTAGATAGGACTCATCTTTGTAGCTGTGCCATTATAGTGTATGTGACAGCATCTCAATTTTCTTCTTCATGATTGGCTGATCCCTTCTGATGACCTGGTTGGACATGACTCCAACATGATCACTAGGAGGGATCAGCCAATGAAGTCGGATGTCCCACCCAGTTGTCTACATTATGGTGGAAGCCCTCAATAGCGCTCGCCAAATTGTCATCCTAAAACTCGTAAAATGAATGGTGAAAGAATAGGATTTTGGAATAAACACAGAAAATAAGGTCTGAGGTTAACATGCTTAGGACATCTTATAAGTTATGTTCTATGAGATAATAGCAGTTATGAATTATGAAGCCTTTATATACTTCATGTGCTTTTCAAAAAAATATAATAAATTATTCCAAATTCACAAAAAGTGATGTTAGCTGATGAAGATGATATCATAGAACAAAACGTATAAGATCTCCTATGCCTGTGTTAGTTACAGACCTTATTTTTGGCGTTTATCCCCCCAAAATCCAAAAACCCAATACATTTTCTGCATAGGCTTTGTCCAATGAACCATGGTGGAGTTAGTGCCTACAAAAAGACACCATTACTATTTATCTCTATGGCGTTTCCCATGCTAATTTGGCCTTTTGGCCACTAGAGGCCTTTATCATTGTCTATGGCGTCATCAAAGGGTTTCATCATCACTATCTTTCCTTTGTGGTATCTCAAACTGTTTTGATTACCACCTGAGATAAACTTTTATTAGTTAATTTTACTCCTGGCTGAGAGTTTGTCTGGACAGTGTCTTAACATCATCCTAATACCTACTCTGAACTGGAAGTTTTTTTGTTGTCTTTAAACAGGTGTGAACAAGATTCAAATAGGACCTTTTCTGAGATGCTTTGTGGATATGGGCCAAATTGTTGTCTCACCTCATTGTTTGGTCATAATAAAGCTTCCCTCAACAAAGTACTCTGAGATCTACTTTAGTGCAGGGCTCTCCAACCCTGCTAACCTCCTGTAGGTTTTCGCTCCAACCCTGTGAGAGACATTGTTGCCCAAACACATGCAGTGTGATAAACGTCAATTATTCGGTAATGTGTCAAGTGTATGTAGACGGGAGTAGTATTATATGCCAGCTGAGTGTAAATGCTGCAATTGTGATGGTGAACATGCACTTGAATTTCTGAAGTGGCCTGTCAGATGAAGGAGAGGGAGGTGGCAAGAATAAGGGCTATTCAGAATGTCACCTATCCGGAGGTGTTGACAAGAGTGGAAGAAAGGAGTGAAGATGAAGAAGTAATGGTAGTAGGAGTAGAGTCAAAAGATTATATTAATTGTCAACAGAGGGATCCTAACACGTTGCATGTTAATAAGAAGGTGGACGTATATTACTTTGGTTGTCAACTGCACAGTGCAAACGGAATGGAATCCTGAGAAAATAGGCATCATTTTGTGCGGCTGAGATTTAAAAAAAAAAAACATTTTGGGGATTTTTCTGCAGAGGCATTACAAGGAATCCCGTCGATGAATGCTCCGTCCTCACAGACACCTGAGTATGTGTAGGAAATGCACAATAATGTTTTGTGCTGCTACCATGTTGTGCTGCTGCCATGCTGTGTTGCTACCATGTTGTTGTCATGTTGTGTTGCTACCATGGTGTGTTGTCATGTGTTGCTGCAATGCTATGTTGTTGTCTTAGTTCTCTTTTTATGTAGTGTTGTCTCTCTCGTCATAATGTGTGTTTTTTCCTATATTTTTATTTTTAATCCCAGCCTCCATCCCCGCAGGAGGCATTTTGCCTTTTTATAGGCCGCCATTGTAAATAAGAATTTGTTCTTTAACTGACTTGCCCACTTAAATAAAGGGATGTGACTGAAGGAGTGGGATGGTTGTTATATACCCTGTACAGTAGGTGGCGGCAATACACCAATAGTTGTAATCTGCCATAAACTTTAAAGAAGGATAAAAAGAAGAAGACGACGAGGAAGAAGCGTAACGTAAGGATCACATGACCCAAATCTCGCGGTTTTTGAAGATTTTTCGTCTGACGGGTAGCAGCTTAAGACATGGCCGAGGAACAAGGACGGAAGTGGGACCGATGCCTAGCTGATAGTGCTGTAAAGTTAGGTAAATATCTATATTTTGAAAAATGCATCTATTGAGAAATGTATTCCTAACAGCGTACAACCTAAAACACGGCGGTGTAAGCCGGGGACTAGGTGCATGATCTTAGCAAGGCCACCTGTCATCACATGGTGTGGGCCGTATAACGTTACCCGGTGAGGTCAATTGCCATTTCAAACCAAAAGCTCATTAACATAGCTATATTTTTTGGGCTGATTGATTTGTTGTGGAAATTATATTATAGGCTATTGTGTTGCGGAAGCGGACCCAAACATTTGCGTTCGCAGGTCCTCTGTTTTTTTATTATTCTGCGTCAAGTCCTTGAAACACTCAGATCTCGTGCCCTTCACGCCCTAATGTAAGCCTTTGCTACAATGTTTCTATGACAGAACTGTTAATGCTATAACTGATATAATGTTATGCAGTAAAATGTTACCAGAATCCCTAACTGTCCCTAATCCCTAACTGCAATGCAGGTCACAGGGAATTACACAGATTCTGTTAAATCGTTTCGCCTGTTGCAAAACGATTAGGAACAGATACATTTGACTCAAAATGGGAAAAGTTTTGCTGCAAAAACGAGATACTCTGTTTGACAAATTCAGGTAGATCTCTCCCCATTTCGTTCTGTTTGCTTCCATTTCGTTTTTAAATGGTTTCTCTTGCAAGACGTAATAAATACACCCCTGATAGAGGGTCTTGGATGTGTGTCTGTCATTGCCCCGAGCCACTGTCCATTCTCATCATGAACTTCACTCCACTGTGCCACTGATGCAAGTACCAAGCAACATCCATAGACCTCTTGGCAACATTCCACATGGCTTATGTTGTGCTGCTGACAGGATACCTATAGCTCATCAATGCATCTGTTAACAATTTCATCCCATAATTTACCCTGGCCTAGCCTTGTCTCATCCTCTTTCATGTCAGAGAGAGATCTTCAGAGAGAGACCTAGGCACAGTATTGGCTATGGACAGACCGTGTTGTTGCGTATTGCCTTGATTAAAAAATCTAAGAAATACAGAGACTTGCAAATGACATTGAGTCCTCTAGTCTCGATAGCTTAATATGATTAAACAAACTATACAGTAATGATGCACCTGAACTGTATGCTCTTTATCAAGCCCATCTAGAGCTTCTTCGATCAAAACATAACCAGTGTTATTGGAATACCCACATTACTATGAGTACATGAATCAAGCTTTAATTATCTTCTATGTAGTTATGTCATTTACATTGACATTTTAGTCATTTAGCAGACACTTATCCAGAGCAACTTACAGTAGTGCTCAGTACATTTGATACCTTTTCATTCTGGTCCCCTGTGGGAATCCAACCCCCAACCCTGGCAATGCAAGCGCCATGCTCTACCAACTGAGCCACATGGACCCCTGTCATGTCTGTCATGTGCTGATATATGATGTGTGATGAGGATTAATAAACTTACAGTTAATGTAAACTGTTACTACACTTTACAGAAAGGTCAGTGCAGACAGTATAGTTGCACTAGCCTGATCCCTGGCCTATGTTGTCTAAATGTTACTTTACTATTACACTTGCTGGTTCGTGTTGGGGATAAAACGTTTTAATCATGCATGTGGAGTGTGACGGAAGAGTCCAATATCCATAATAATGTCCAAGAACATGTCACACATTCTGATGTTGAACTGATGATAATAAGGCACCCTTTCCAACCACAATATCTGGGGAAAGGCCATTTTGAGTAAGTAGTGCTTTTCCTCAGAGGGATTTTAATTCTCATCCTTTGTAACCAAGGAATTTGGCCATGGTCTTGGAATGTCAGCTAGCTTTGCAGCAACTAGCCATGAGAACCTCCTAATTTCCAGGTTTTAGATTTTGATCACACTGTGTGGCTAGAGATTCATAACTGTAAATCTGTTGCAGATCTGGCTTCATATTTGGCCAACTTCACTGCATTTCGGCAACTATCACAGGAAGGGGGAGGAGCGGGAGGAGGAGAAATGGAGGGATTAAGAGGGGGAGTGGGGTTAAAGAGACAAGCTGAGTCTGTAAATCATACATCTTGGACTGGAAAGAGGGGGAGGGGTGAAGAGGAGCATGATTTTATGTTTGTCAGCAGCAATAAAGATGTGGGATGTCGTTTTTTGTGGTCTTGTTTGACATGTGTAAGTTGTGTAATCCTGGCGGAGGGAGCAGCGTCTGAGTGCTCTGGCAACGGCGCACCGTCATGCTGCATAGCTCTCTGAATCCAATTAAGAAGTGGAGGGGCCCAAACTGTTGTTTTTATGTGTTTCTGCGATGGCTGGCCCAGAGCTGGGTGGGGCGAGGCCCATAGCGAGGTGAAGCTAAGAACACAAACACATTCCTCCTCCTGAAGCTCCCCCTCTGGTCCACACTTACTTGGTCTGTCTGTGTGGTGCCTGATCAGTTTGTCTGTCCACTTCCTAGTCATGGAGATCACATCAACCCACCTGGACCCTTAGCTTGACCAGACTGGACCCTCACTCTCCCTTACATACACATCCCAGATCTCTAGATCACACTGCCTGTCCTCTATCCCCCCATCTCTCCTCCCTCTTTGTGTCTGTCCTTCATCAGCACTAGCTCCTCCTACCCCCAGACATCTCCTCTCCCTTTTCACTCCATTTCCATTTTTTTCTTTCCAATTAAGTACATTTTCACATGCATTTCCTCATCTTCTTCCGCTTTCTCTCTCTAATGAACCATGTCTGGCTGACAGGTGCTGTTAACCAGCTCTGGGGTTAGGGGCCATGTTGCCCCCCCTGTTAGAGAAGTTTTAATTTGGAGCACACCAGGTAATTCCGTATGTGTGCATCACCCCAATACTTAATCATAGGGTGTGCTGAGTTGGTTTTTGTCTGTTCTTCTGTCGAAGTTTATGCATCTCTCTCTCGCTCTCTTTCTCTCTCCCTCGCTGTAGCCACCGGCCTTGGTGTGGGGATTGTGTTTTCAGTTCTCTTCTTCAAACGTGAGTATTGCCTCAGACAGCAGGGAACAGTCATAGTAATTAGTGCTTTTTAATAACACTGACCATGTGTTGATCTTTGTGGGAGTTATGGTTTGTTTATTAAAGTGAATTGTCCATCCCATCTTCAGGGCGCACATGGCCAGTGGTGTTTGGCTTGGGTGTGGGGCTGGGCATGGGCTACTCCAACTGCCAGCAGGACTTCAGGTCACCTTACCTGCTCCATGGCCACATGGTGAAGGTGAGCAAATCACACACGTCATGACCAAGGTCGATGCCATTAAGTTTGAAACACAGTATCCCATCTTTTGTCCTCATCAATAATTGCACATAATACAATTACTGTTATTTTTGTCTTTCAGGAACAGTAGAAGACTGATGAGTTGGCTGATGTAGAAGTTGCTGTCTCGTCCTCATTATTTTGGACGGAACTCTGTCTCCCTGCCACCCAATGTAATTACTGTGTGAGTCTCAGGGAAGTCAATATGTATATATTTAATAAAACAGTATTGAAGAATTTGACAGAAATATCCTAAGATACTTTTGTCATCTGTGTCAATAAAGTATTTGAGTGCTCACAAATAACATCTGTATTTTGAAATTACTTTGGCAAGCTTGGTGTGGGAGGGAGAGAGCAGGGGGGAATTTAAGTATTTTGTGTCTTAATGAGTAGGAGAGTTAAACTCCTGCTGTTTTAGAATGGGAGCCAGCTTCAGCACCTGTAGCCCTCAAGGGATGCAGGGGAAAAAAGATAGCTAAAGAAAATGAAGCCATGGATGATGGAGGGGGGTTGATCATGGATTTTGTATCTATGATGTGCAGCATTACAACAATCATTCATATCAGGGTGCAACTTTCATTGGGGATGGGGGGACATGTCCCCCCCTGCTTTACCATTGGAATGTGATACAAAACAAGGAAACGATGTGCTTTAGGACCATACGGACGCCTCCGAGCGGTCGGGTAGGCTTTTTTGAGTGTATCTGGCTGAAAAATAATAATAATAATGTCCCCCCCCCACACTTCTAAAACCAAAGTTGCACCATTGAATAGTAGCTATTGTGCATTGCTACCATCTAGCACTACCACAAATAGTTTCAGTGGAGATACTGTAGGACATGTTACCAATGTTGCACTGGCAAGAAGGGCGATATACATTGTTCCAGGTGAAAGTCTTATCTGCAACGCCATGCAGTCTGACCTCATATGGGAGTGTTTGGGAGGCTGGCGATGGTAGAGAACCTGTGTGTGTGTGTACGTGCATGTGTGTGTTGACAGTGATTGTGTAGGTGGTGCTGCATGGAGAAGGATCATGCTAGCTTGTGTGTCTTTTGTGAGCAATCTTCTATACCTGTGTGTTCATTGCCAGCACTGTGTATGTGTCTGTAAGTGTGTTTTGTGAGTGTGTTTGTCCAGCCCCCTGGAGCAGCAGAATTTGTGGAATGTTCTAGAATGTCAGTGCTGGACTGAAGCTCAGCTCTTATTACTAACAGGTGAGTACTGCACCGTGCACGTCTGAAAACACACACATTGTTCCACACACACAGAGAGCAAGAAGCACGTTCACACTTTCACTTCAAGGCACTTATTCAAACACACATTCATACACGTGTACAACCTCACATGCTCCCTCATGAGCTTAAACTATACACATTACATACAGCACACATCCACATATGCCCAGGAATACATATACAATCTCAAACACATACTGTATTTATACCACATAATCAATTTAAAAATCACATTCACGTGTATCTCTCCATAATAGATACAATACGTTCTTCAACAGTCGTGTCTGTGTGTGTGTGTATATAAACATTATTTCACACAGACACTCTTACACACACATACATGTAAACACTCACGCATGCATTCTGCAAAGCATTCGTCAAAAAGTAAGGAGCATATGTTGACATTTTTTATTTAACTAGGCAAGTCAGTTAAGAATACAGTCTTATTTACAATGACGGCCTCCTGCGGGGAAAGGGGCTTAAAGAAAATAGGACAAAACACACATCACGACGAGAGAACACTACATAAATAGAGACCTAAGATGCCAACACAGCATGGTAGCAACACCACATGACAACATAGTAGCAACACAACATGGTACAAACATTATTATCTAAAAAAAGGTTCCTCTATTTCACTCTTCCCCTGCCTATCAAAGTATTGTCTTCAAGTGAAGCGCAGAACACTGGTACGGGTGCTTGTGGATATAATCCAAGCTGCACACCTGTGGGGGGAAGATTTCTAGGACATAAGAGTGTACCTGTCTGTGCCTGTCTGCCAGATTCTCCAGAAGACAGTCATAATCACTAATAACCTTGCCACTAATCAGAAAACACAGCTGGTTCACATATCATACACGTCAGCATCATAATTACAACAATTTTCCATCAGATGTGGTCTGTTCTGCTGCCAGAAGAGGGAGGTCAGAGAGGTGCCAGGCCAGCATGCAGAGTTTATTTGAGGATAACAGAGTACCGTCATGGTAGGATGAGGGACTGCAGTGGCCATTGAGCAAATTTCTGTTAGAAATTATCATTGAGAAGCAACATTCCTCCATTATGCAAAATAACCACTGGAAGTCTGGGACACTGACTGACTGCTGAAGAGGTGCACAGCTCACGAGGCACTAAAGAGCTACAGCGTCTGCTGGTTTTCATTACTTTCTGGCACTTACTTGCTCACTAGATTTATTGGAGGGTCCATTCATGGTTTCCAACGTGTTCTTCAGTGGCTTATTCAAAGATTGGGACAAAACCCGAACACTGGCCCTGCCTACGGTATATATCCACTTCCACCGAGCCATATTCCTTCATGTGGTTCTTTATAGGTATTCCACTCACTTAAGAACAGCCACTGTGAACTGACACCAGTGATGCATGTGTCACTATTTGCAACATTTTACTATATGCTTATAAAAATGTTACTTTCAGGAAGTTTAGAAGTCAAATAACAAAAACACTTTTTCGGAGAGAAAACAATGAGATCTGATAGAAGGTGCATATGAGTAAAACATTTTTTTCACAGAACATATGGTCATGATATGCCTATGCCTATGCAGTGTTGTATGACCTGAAAGGGAGAGGGGCTCAATTTGCTGAAACACTGATAAATTCAGACCTGCCAAACTCATTCACCCCCCTCCCGTTCTCGGTCGTCTAAAAACACAGCGGGACTCCTGTCCAGAGGCACAGCCGCGCCTATACCCAAATCCAGCGCCTATACCCAAATCCAGCGCCGATACACAAATCCAGCGACTAAAGAAAATGCGAGATCTTGGAACGTACAGCTTCACGGAAAAGACATAGCCTCCCGTTTTTGGAGAGAAGAGGTGTAAACAGACTCATAAGGGAAGGGATAGAGCACGGAGGGGAGGGACCCAGTATGCTGATGGATTTAGAGACCGATAGGGTTTCTAATGCGCACTGTCTTCTCACTCCTCTCCATATCTGTCCGTCTCTCACTGGCGGAAGATGTAATTGTTTTCTAGGACTAGGAATTATATCAAGGGTGAATCTTTGACTCAGCTGAAAGCAGTTATATTTTCAATTTCCAATGATCAACTAGAGCGTATCCTCCATCGTCTCTCCGGTCTCCTGCGGGACGGATGGCAATAGAGGGTTGGGAGAGACGGGTGTTGAAGCTCTAGTGAAGGGTCTCAGCAGAATATTGCTGCATTTTGGTGGTTCCCAACGGTAAGTAAAAAAATTTTTTAAAATAACAGTCTATCCAGACACAAAGTTCAATTTTTTATGCTTTTCTCAGTCTCGTAGAGTTGCCAAAATTGTACAACAAAATGTCACGTTGCAAACAGGGCCGTAGCTACATGGGTCTGAACCTCTGACATTTTTTTGAGTAAAAATAAAATACTAAAATACATAAGGTGCAATTTCGAAACATGGTTGTGCATCGGCAGTTTTCCTCTTGTTATATGTCACTGACAGTCATTCAATTAGCCCGTGTCAGTTCAACATTTTTAGATTGGTAAATTAGTCTAGTTTAGTCTAGCCAGCTATCTGAACTTGTAGTATGCCTAATCACGTGCCCAGAGGCCCTGACCTCCAGGGGGGCCCCATTGATTTTGTTAGTCACTCTCACTTATATCATATGAACATGGCATAACATGGCAAAATGTGTAGAATTGCAGGAAATTGGCTTTAAAACTGCGAAACGTTCTCGCCACCCCTTTGTAAATTGTGTAGAATTGCAGGATATTAGCTGTAAAACTGCAAAAACAACAAAAATTGGTAAAGCAAATGTACTTGTTTACCTTTTGTTAATAAAATACATTTTCTGCTAACAGATATGTAGGTATGAAATTATAGTTTTTATTCCCTTGCTGAGTTAATAGGTTAATGGGTAGTGGCTAATTGTATAGCTAATAGACTACGTGTTTGTAGATCGACTGAGGTGACCAATATGCTAATTTCTGGGTAAATTTTTGCTTGTTCTTTACTGTTCTCCAAATGTAATTTTAGAGTTTTTAAATTGTGTAGAAATGCAGTAAAATGAGCTTCAACTTTCCTAAAATGTATTGGATGAGGAAAGGGGGAACCCTTCACTCCGGACCTCACTAAAACTCAGACCCTGGCTAGAACCCTGGTTGCAAACTGCCTTCATTGAGAGCTGTAATTTGTCCTTCCTTTTGACAAGCACATTGTAATCGTTTCCTGTGGTTCTGTTCTGTGGAACTGTCTGATGATTATCATTTGCTGGATTTAATTAGCCTATTTGTCAGTTATTTTGCGATACACTGTAGCCAAGTTCTTAGAAGTGTGGTTAAGCATAATACATATCTTATGAACTGATTATAAACTAGGCCCTTAGAGTCAAAAAGTGTATTCCTTTAAGTGATTAGACCTATAAATGCAAATATTTCCATATTAGTGCCAAAAAAGAGCTGGAATGCATGAAATAGCCCATCTGTAGAATGAGCACTTATTAAAATTTCCACAGCTTCTTGTGCGCGTTTCTTCTTGTCATGCCCTCTCTCCCCAATCGCCTCTCACGCTCTCTGTTTTACAGCCACAGGGCATTTGGTCGTTGTACAGCGATATCAAATCCTTCAGGAATGTTATTTGCCTGAAGGCACAGCAAAATGCCCTCAAAGGTGACACATAACACGACATGGAAAGGTTTGCAGCCAAAATGTTGTGACCAAACAACGTTATAAGAAACAAAATATATTTTTTTTGTATAAGTTAGTAAGATGACGAAACCGACCTACCAGCTTTAAAATGAACTAGAGATAAGTTTTTGTGGACATAGTTTATTTGAGTAAAGAGGTATTAAGCAGACATCTCCCTCTCTCCCACCTCTACCCCTTGGTCTCTCTGTCTTCTACTCTCTGCTGGGCCACTTTGAACCAAGTGGGCTAAAGTGCCTAGTGAAACTCTACACGCTCCTTGCACAGTTGTCACATTTTGCTGCCATAATAAATCTAAAAATGAATTACAATACAATTTTTCCTACTGATCTACACAATCTGCTACACATTTTAAATTGTCAAAGAAAATTATAGAACACTTTCTAAATTAATAATATATAAAACAACGAAAATGTCTTGATTGTGTATGTCTTCACACCCCAGAGTCAATACTTGGTGGAATCACCTTTGGCTGCAATTACAGCGGTACATCATTTTTAATAAGATTTTGCCAGTTCTGTACAACTCTTAAGGCAATATACACTGAGTGTACAAAACATTAGGAACACCTTCCTAATATTGATTTGCACACCCTTTACCCCACCCCCCAGAACAGCCTAATGTCATTAGGGAATGGACTCCACAAGGTGTCGAAAGAGTTCCACAGAGACGCTGGCCCCTGTTGACTCCAATGCTTCCCGCAGCTGTGTCAAGTTGGCTGGATGTCCTTTGGGTGGTGGACCATTCTTGATACACATGGGAAACTGTTGAGTGTGAAAAACCCAGCAGCGTTATAGTTCTTGAGGTTTAAAAATATTTCTTTAACCTGTCTTCTCCCCTTCATCTATGCTGATTTGAAGAGGATTTAACAAGTGACATAAATAAGGGAACATAGCTTTCACCTCGATTCACCTGGATAGTCTATGTCATGGAAAGAGCAGGTGTTTTGTCAGTATTGTTTGTACACAGTACAAATCCAGTGGTGGAAAAAGTACTCTATTGTCATACTGGAGTATAAGTAAAGATACCTTAAAAGAACATTACTTCAGTAAATGTGAAAGTTACTCAGTAAAATTTTGCTGTCCTGCCTGAGCATTCGAAATGTAACAAGTACTTTTGAGTGGCAGGCGAAGTCTATGGGTGTAAAACGTACATATTTTCTTTAGGAATGTAGTGGAGTAAAAGTTGTCAAAAATATAAATAGTAAAGTACCAATACCCCAAAAAACAACGTATGTAGTACTTCAAAGTACTTTTACTTAGTTACTTTACACCAGTACATCTATCCATTGTTTTTGTCAAATTTGTTCAATCTCAGTAAATTTGGTTGGGATTCATGGACAGCAATATTGATTTTCAAGCAGATTTAAGTCAGGACTGAGACTGGACCCCTCATGAACACTCAACTCCTCTTGGAAAGCCATTGTTCTATACCTTTTCTTTGAAGTTCTTTAACTATAGATCAGTAGGAAGTAAATCTAATGTCCCTTTTTATATTACATTTTAAGCCAGCCAAATGTGACAACTGTGCAAGGGGTGTGTAGACTTTCACCAGGCAATCCTTCACTATTGTTCTTCTTCACAGGCAATGCCAGAGCCAATTCGGCCATGTGAGCATTGTGCAGATGATTACTGTGTTTAAATGGATGAGTGAAGAAGAGGATACAGAACAGAATGCTGCAAAACTGCATCAGGATTTATTAATTAAAGCTATGCATATACAGTGGGGCAAAAAAAGTAGTTAGGCAGCCAAGAATGCTGAGTTGCATCCAAAGAACACCATACCTACTGTGAAGCATGGGGGTGGAAACATCATGCTTTGGGGTTGTTTTTCTGCAAAGGGACCACGACTGATCTGTGTAAAGGAAGAATGAATGGGGCCATGTATCGTGAGATTTTGAGTGAAAACCTCCTTCCATCAGCAAGGGCATTGAAGATGAAATGTGGCTGGGTCTTTCAGCATGACAATGATCCCAAACACACCACCCGGGCAATGAAGGAGTGGCTTCGTAAGAAGCATTTCAAGTTCCTGGAGTGGCCTAGCCAGTCTCCAGATCTCAACCCCATAGAAAATCTTTGGAGGGAGTTGAAAGTCCGTGTTGCCCAGCAACAGCCCCAAAACATCACTGCTCTAGAGGAGATCTGCATGGAGGAATGGGCCATAATACCAGCAACAGTGTGTGAAAACCTTGTGAAGACTTACAGAAAACATTTGACCTCTGTCATTGCCAACAAAGGGTATATAACAAAGTATTGAGATAAACTTTTGTTATTGACCAAATACTTATTTTCCACCATAATTTGCAAATAAATTCATAAAAAATCCTACAATGTGATTTTCTTGATTTTTTTTCTTCTCATTTTGTCTGTCATAGTTTAAGTGTACCTATGATGAAAATTACAGGCCTCTCTCATCTTTTTAAGTGGGAGAACTTGCACAATTGGTGGCTGACTAAATACTTTTTTGCCCCACTGTACCTAGAAGTGTCCCCCCCAAATCATGGCACATATTTTATAATTTGGTTTCTTGTGCAAAAACAGCCTGCTATTTCAATTATTTTTTAAGACATAACAATAGTCTAGGTATATGTAACTGAACTAACATAAATAATTTCAGGTGGTTATAACAATAAATGTTTTATGCTCCTTAAGGTGCAATCATGTGGCAAAGAATTGTGATTTGCTGTGCTCTGCTTGAGCTCTGTTCGGCGGCACCGCCCGCTCACATCAACCGTCTGGCCCTGTTCCCTGACAAGAGTGCTTGGTGCGAGGCCAAGAACATCACACAGATAGTCGGGCACACTGGCTGCCAGCCTCGCTCTATCCAAAACAGGTCAGTATGGATGGCACACACACACACACACACACACACACACACACACACACACACACACACACACACACACACCTCTCCCTCCATACCACGCATGCAGAGGAATTTCATACTATTTTCAAGAGTGTGACTGACTCACTTTAATAATGAAAACTAGGAATGAAGTTTGACTTTGAATGGCCAAATTACCCAAATAGCACTATAATTTGAATGTACATGGGTCACCTCCAAACAGAATCAAATCAGCCATAGAATATACACGTACTGTATATAAGCTGAATGGTGACATCTTTCCTCCCTCTCTCTCCTAACATCTCAGGGCGTGTCTGGGGCAGTGCTTCAGCTACAGCGTCCCAAACACCTTCCCTCAGTCCACCGAGTCCCTGGTGCACTGTGATTCCTGCATGCCTGCACAGACACAGTGGGAAGTGGTAGGTTCGCGCACGCGCACACACACACAAACCCCAGATAATGTAACACAACTCTTTGAATATAAACACATGACCACAACTAGGGCTGTGGTGGTCACGTAATTTCCTCAGCCGGTGATTGTCAAACAAATAACTGTCGTGATTGCCCATTAACATAAACACATTTAGCATCTCTTGGCTTCCACACACCTACAAGCCACTGATGTAGTAGACCTTTGTAACATCTGCATTTTAAAAAGTAAAAAAAATCCATGTTATATAGCGTACATCATCACAATAAATCTGTTATTTATTTTAGACATCTTCTAAAGAAAAATGTAGTCTATTTCAGAAGAACAGAATAGCATACTATGAGCTGTCCTTATGTTAGGTCCTGATCTGGCTATGACATATGGCTGTGGGCTACACTAGTTCATTTAGCAGACAAGATTAGCTTAGAATTTCATGGCATTATTAAAGTATGAAGAATACAATTGAATAAAATAGAAAGGATATTTTCTCCAAAGGATTTGAGGGAGTTCGCACTTTCAGCTATTCTGTGTTGAGCGTTAATAATGAAACATGCACTCCTATATGCTTAATTTAGAGTTATTTATGTAACGAGTTGTTCTACAAACTTTGGGCTATATTTAAAAAAAATACATTGTAAGGCTGCATGATGCAACACACTTTGTCAGTCTCTCATTCACAATTTGAGAAGCACTTGATAATGCCTTGAATTTCCCGGCAGAATCCCCTTAGTATGGCCATAATGCACCCTAAAGAAATCCAGGCAACCCATCTCCCTAAATGCTGACCACTCCGAAACACTGCTCTCCATCACACGATCGGGTCTTTTTCACAGGCTACAAGTGAAGACAGACAAATTGGGGACGCAACTGCGCACATCTTTATCCAATTCCGAGGTGCATGTTGAAGATATTGGAACAACTGTCCACATTTACTTTCATCAGCCAACAATATGAGTAGTCCTAATGAACAGCAAAAGCACTAGTCTACGTCAATCTACTATCCCCCAGTGTACAAAAGTTGACCTATTTGCCTGCAGCATACCACCCTGCATACCACTGCTGGCTTGCTTCTGAAGCTAAGCAGGGTTGGTCCTGGTCAGACCCTGGATGGGAGACCAGATGCTGCTGGAAGTGGTGTTGGAGGGCCAGTATAAGGCACTCTTTCCTCTGGTCTAAAAAAAATATCCCAATGCCCCAGGGCAGTGCCCTGTGTAGGGTGTGTTGTCTTTCAGATGGGACGTTAAAAGGGTGTCCTGACTTTCTGAGGTCATTAAAGATCCCATGGCACTTATCGTAAGATTAGGGGTGTTAACCCCGGTGCCCTGGCTAAATTCCCAATCTGGCCCTCAAACCATCATGATCACCTAATAATCCTTATTGCTTCTTGACACACTGCTCGCTTAACCCGGAAGCCAGCCGCACCATTGTGTTGGCGGAAACACAGTACAACTGGCAATGCTTTTGCGTGCATGCACCTGGCCGCCACAAGGAGTCGCTAGAGTGTGATGGGACAAGGACATTCCAGCCTGCCAAACCCTTACCTAACCCGAACGACGAGGGGTCAATTGTGCGTTGGCTCATGGGTTTCCTGGTCACAGCCGGCTGTGACACAGCCCGAGATCGAACCCGGATCTGTAGTGACGCCTCAAGCACTGTGGTGCCTTAGACCGCTGCGTGATAGGCTAATATTGTCACCCATCAGACTATTCTTGATTTAATCTTGTCTTTACATATGCTAAGTAATATATGTCTGAAATTAATTTTGATTTAGAATGGAAACAGGGGCAGGGGAAAAAATACATGCAGTTTGGCTTCAGAGCGAAACACTTCTGGAAAATGTGAAGTCCAAGATGGACAAAGGGGGTGCTGTTGGGGCTGTGTTTCTGGACCTAAGGAAGGCTTTTGATACTGTTAACCATGAGATTCTCATCACAAAATTGTCCAAGTTCAACTTTTCCCCTGATGCCTTGAGATGGATGAAATCATACCTTGAAGGCAGAACTCAGTGTGTCAGAGTGAGCAATGAGCTGTCGCCCACTCGTAGCTAGGATGTGGGCGTGCCCCAAGGGTCAATACTGGGGCCCCTCCTGTTCAGCCTGTACATTAATGATCTGCCTTCTGTCTGTACTGGGTCTGAAGTTCAAATGTATGCAGATGATACAGTGATATATGTGCATGCAAAGAGCAAACAACAAGCTGCACAAGAACTCACTACTGTAATGGTCCAGGTTACAAAGTGGCTCAGTGACTCGTGTTTGCATCTCAATGTGAAAAAAACTGTTTGCATGTTCTTCACAAAGAGGGCAACAGATGCTACTGAGCCAGATGTCTATGTGTCAGGGGAGAAGCTCCAGGTGGCATTTTAAGTACCTTGGCATCATACTTGATTCCAACCTCTCTTTTAAAAAGCATGTGAAAAAGGTAATTCAAATAACTAAATTCAATCTAGCTAATTTCCGATTTATACGAAATTGTTTGACTACAGAGGTAGCAAAACTGTACTTCAAATCTATGATACTCCCCCACTTAACATACTGCTTGACTAGTTGGGCCCAAGCTTGCTGTACAACATTAAAACCTATTCAGTCTGTCTACAAACAGGCTCTCAAAGTGCTTGATAGGAAGCCCAATAGCCATCATCATTGTCACATCCTTAGAAAACATGAGCTCTTGAGTTGGGAAAATCTTGTGCAATACACCGACGCATGTCTTGTATTCAAGATCCTTAATGGCCTGGCTCCCCCTCCACTCAATATTTTTGTTAAACAGAAAACCCAGACATATGGCAGCAGATCCACAAGGTCTGCCATGAGAGGTGACTGTATAGTTCCCCTAAGGAAAAGCACCTTTAGTAAATCTGCATTCTCTGTGAGAGCTTCCCATGTCTGGAATACACTGCCATCAGACACACATAACTGCACCACATATCACACTTTCACAAAATGCTTGAAGACATGGCTAAAGGTCAATCAGATTTGTGAACATGGTCCCTAGCTGTGTGTTGCCGCTTTCCATGTTGTCTGTAGCTTGTGAGGTATGGAAACACTTTGTTGCTTTTATGAATTTTGTCTTGCTGCTTTTTGTTCTATGTTGCTCTGTCTGTATGCTATGTCTTGCTTGTCCTATGTTGCTATGTTGCTATGTCTATGGTGCTATTGTCTATATTGTAATTGTTTTTAATAACCTGCCCAGGGACTGAGGTTGAAAATTAGCCGGCTGGCTAAAACCGGCACTTTTACTGAAACGTTGATTAATGTGCACTGTCCCTGTAAAAATAAAATAAACTAAACTAAACATGTTGTCTATGCACTTAAATGAATGGAGGACGCTTTTCCTGTGGTCCATTTTCATGCCAGCCAGGTAGGCTGTACTCCTGTTGTAAAGTAAAAGAATGTGCTTAATATTAGAAAAGTTGAGAAATAAATATAGTAGGCCTAGCCTATAGAAGGCTGTTGGGATCCTCCTCTTTTTAATGGAGGCCATCACTCTGCTTTCTCGCGCTATTTCATAGAAATGTAGAAATGTTGCGCAACATGAGCTCATGTGCTCTCATGAATTGTTTGATTCGATTTTCGATTATATTTGAAATTGTCAGAGTGATTAGAGGGACAATAGAGTGCTGAGTACCAGGCAGTTAGCAAGCTTGGTAGGCTACTAATGACCGTCAGCAGCATCAGAGCTTGGAGAAGCCTAATTACCGTGACTAAACAGTCACGTGGAATTTGACTGTCGTCATGACTAGTGACTGCCGGTCTGGTGGTAATACTGTCACCGCAACAGACCTAACCACAACCCCAGTAGCCTACAGAAACACACAAACACATTAACACAAACACAATTGATCCTGCATTTAATTAATCTGAGGTTTCCCTTGTCCTCTGTCTTTAATGGGCCTGTCTGTCTAGTAGCCAGGGATTCCAGAGCCCCGGAACAACAAATTCCCTGTGTTGAGGTGTATGTAGTTTGGAGAGCAGCCAGACAGGTAGGATAAGAGTGGGCCTGGGACCACAGGGGATGTGACTTCATGCCTCAAGAGAAAAAGCTTGATGTACATGTTATATACTGTACAATATTGAAAAATAAATGGAAGCAGACTCATGTGCCTTATCAACCCCGTTGTTGATACATTAATTATTACTATGATTCTGACTCTTTTGAGCCACACATCCTGCTGTCTAAGGTCTCTCTTTGATAATGGAATGCACTTTTTCTGGATTGTTATATATTGGCTAAAAGCAGTTATGTTCCTCTGAGCATAAAAGCTTCTCAAGACTAATTTATTTTCATGGTCTCCATCCATAATGGTGCATTGTCAAATTATTTCAGATCCCACCTATTGTTGGTTTGGCAGCTGTGTCATGCATGAATTCCTAAAAGCACAACATGACTCATGGATACATTGTTTGAAGATGGATACTGAGGCTTTGTCAGACTGTCCAGCAGTGCTTGTCCATTTTTTTTATCCAGGCAAGAACAAATTCTTATTTACAATGACGCCCTAGGAACAGTGGGTTATCAGCTTTAGAGAGAGAGAGAGAGAGAGAGAGAGAGAGAGAGAGAGAGAGAGAGAGAGAGAGAGAGAGAGAGAGAGAGAGAGAGAGAGAGAGAGAAATGCATTGCACGTTGTGTGTGTAATGCATTGTACGTTGTGTATGTGTGTAATGCATTGTACATTGTGTGTGTGTGTGTAGGTGACTCTAGAATGCCCGGGCATTGAGAACACTCCTCGTGTGGATAAACTGGTGGAGAGGATCCTCCACTGCAGCTGCCAGTCCTGCAGTAAGGAGGGAGCCCAGGAGGGGGCAGTGATGCAACTCTACCTATCAGAGAGCGCCCAGGACCCTCCTTCCTTACCAGAGAGCCACCACGGTGGCTCACCCCCTCACTCCCACACAGACACACACTCTCAGCATGCTCACAAACACACAGAGCCACACCAGCACACACACACATCTGATGGAGGGTAGGTCGCTCGATCGCCGCTGACACTCCTCTCGCAGTTCCCGATTCTTCTCCCAAATCACTCCACAAGTTGTTTCTTATACACACAGTTACAGTATGATGCATTTTCCCTTCTTTTCGATTCAGCCACTGTTTCTTCATTCAACACCTTTAAAGCACTTTGAAAATAAAACCTCACTTAACATGACAATAAAAACTGCTTATAAAAGCACGCACACAGAAGCTCACTCATGCTGTACTCTTCACAAGACAACCATAGTATAAATTAGCGCATTTAAACTCACCAGTTTATACATTGTTTGTCATCTAACTTCTCACGTAGGACAACGAATATCACAATCCTACACACACTCAGGCATGCACACTGACACAACTATAGACCTTTGAAGCTGTAGACTTATTTCTGTTCATCTGGCGTGAATTTGTTTTTTAATCATAGAGCCACAGTACAAACTGTACAGTTTCTTGACTTAATGTCTCTCACTAATTTGCATTAGTATCTGACCTAAAGCTATATGTTCCAATTTGTGCTTCTCATACGAGAATAAAGCTCTTTTTGTTCAATCTTATCAATGAAGCTCTATCTGTAGTGATTTATTTAAGGCTTTTGTCTATTATTGTCATCATGTGGTGGGAACATGATCTTGGACTAGTCAGCTGCCTATGTTCATATATAATAGATTTGATTATGCTTCTCTCTGCTGGTTTAAAGAAGTACTGCAGAGGGCAACTTGATAAAGATGCAGCAGCATGCGCTGTGTTTTATTTAACTAGGCAAGTCAGTTAAGAACAAATTCTTATTTCCAATGATGGGCTACCCCGGCCAAACCCTAACGATGCTGGGCCACTTGCGCCGCCCTACAGGACTCTCAATCACGGCCGGTTGTGATACAGCCTGTAGTGACGCCTCTAGCACTGAAATACAGTGCCTTAGACCAATCGGGAGCTGTACTGGTGTGTATATCATTTCAAACTAAAAAGTCAAGTGATCACATGAAAGAAATGCAGCATTTGGATACAGAACACCATTATCCCAGAAACCTTAGACTCACTCCAATTTGAATACCTCCCCAACAGATCCACAGATGATGCAGTGTCTATTGCACTCCACACTGCCCTTTCCGACCTGGACAAAAGGAACACCTAAGTGAAAATGCTATTCATTGACTACAGCTCAGTGTTCAGCACCATAGTGCCCTCAAAGCTCATCACTAAGCTAAGGATCCTGGGGACTAAACACCTTCCTTTGCAAATGGGTCCTGGACTTCTTGACGGGCCGCCCCCAGGTGGTAAGGGTAGGTAACAACACATGCACCACGCTGATCCTCAACACAGGGGCCCCTCAGGGGTGCGTGCTCAGCCTCCTCCTGTACTCCCTGTCCACTCATGACTGCACGGCCAGGCACGACTCCCAACACCATTAGATTTGCCGATGACACAACAGTGGTAGGCCTGATCCCCGACAACAACGTGACAGCCTATAGGGAGGAGGTCAGAGACCTGGCCATGTGGTGCAGGACAACAATCTCTCCCTCAATGTGATCAAGACAAAGGAGATGATTGTGGACTACAGGAAAAAGAGGACCGAGCATGCCCCCATACTCATACACAGGGTTGCAGTGGAGCAGGTTGAGAGCTTCAAGTTCCTTGGTGTCCACATCACCAACAAACTAACATGGTCCAAGCACACCGAGACAGTCGAGGACACGACAAAACCTATTCCCCCTCAGGAGACTGAAAAGATTTGGCATGGGTCCTCAGATCCTCAAAAGGTTTTACAGCTGCACCATCGAGAGCATCTTGACTTGTTGTGTCACTGCCTGATAAGGCAACTGCTCAGCCTCTGACCGCGAGGGTAGTGCAAATGGCCCAGTACATCACTGGGGCCAAGCTTCCTGCCACCCAGGACCTCTATACCAGGCAGTGTCAGAGGAAGGCCCGAAAAATTGTCAAAGACTCCAGCCACCCTAGTCATAGACTGTTCTCTCTGCTACCGCACGGCAAGCGGTACCGGAGCACCTAGTCCAGGTCCAAGAGGCTTCTAAACAGCTTCTACCCCCAAGCCATAGGACTCCTGAACATCTAGTAAAATGGCTAACCAGACTATTTGCATTGCCCCCTCCATTCTCCACACCACTGACACTCTGTTGTCATCTATGCATAGTCACTTTAACAACTCTACCTACATGTACATACTACCTTAACTAACCGGTACCCCCGCATATTGACTCTGTACCGGCAACCCCCTGTATATATTGTTATTTTTTACTGCTGCTCTTTAATTACTTGTTACTTTTTATCTCTTATTCTTATCCGTATTTTTGGAAACTGCTCTGTTGGTTAGGGGCTTGTGTGGACTAACTGTGGACTATAGATTTGAGGGTTTTGGCCATGTTTGCATCGTCACTACTCTCTGCCTACAGCAGTCACAATGGACATGTTGTTCTCTAATAGAAACCCTTGGCTAGTAAGTAACATACAGATCAAACACACAGAGAGGACTTTCCCCCCATTTTAACCAATACTAAACGGCAGGCATTAAAACTACAAAACGCACCCCCACACACACACACACACACACACACACACACACACACACACACACACACACACACACACACACACACACACACACACACACACACACACACACACACACACACCAATAATGCATTCATGTACATCATCAATGATCTGTTTTCGCATTTTCAAATGTAAAGTATTGTAATGTAAATGAATGTAAATTCCCACTCCTTTTTCTCCACCAGCTAAGTGCTTTATTATCTGAGTTTGAGATCATATGGACAATGTTCCTGTTTCTACCTTTATGAAGGTCAACTCTCATCTGATAATTCCATCACTGAGTGATTTTGACCTATAAAGCCACTAAAATATAAATCTTCCCAATGAGATGTCATGGCAACCCAGAGTGGCGTGTTGTCGATAGATGGAGTTGGTTAGAGTGACTAAAAGCCTGAGGAAGAAGGAGTTCAGAGAGAGAGAGTGAGTCCAGCTTGAGCTCGTCCATTAGTGCAGCTCTCTGGTCTGTCTGTTGGTAGAGCTCAATAGAGTTTAATATACAGATAGTGAAGGGGATCAGTGGGGTGTCTGAGGTCAGGGACAGACAGAGGTTACATTGACCAGAGAGATCTATTCCTGGCTGATATTAAGTTACAGTAAATTATGGCTGCTTTGTATTACAAGAAAAGGGAATGATTAAACACAGGTGACTGTGTGTTTTGACTTGAAACTGTTCAAACCATTCAATTGACAAATAAGCATGATTTTGTAAAGAACAAAAAAGACCAACCATGTTTGAAACCATAACCAAACAGACCAGCAGATGTCAGTATGACTGCATTGAGAAGTTGTCCTGAGTATCATCGGGAGAGGACTACTCAGGGTGGTTTTTCCAGTAAAAGGTCCTGCACCAGAGAGAGAGAGAGAGAGAATACTCCAGGGAGAGTTTTCTATTCATCATTTGTCAACCATGTCATACCATCAGTTTAACCTAGTCCCCAGCTGGGCCCGGCCCAGTCCTACAGACAGCAAGGGAAGTGGAGAGAGTGACAGTGTGTGTGTGTGTGTTTGTTTTTTTTGTTTGGGAGGGACTGTGGTATCGGCTACTGTGAGACATTAGAGGGGGTGAGCGGGGTATGATCTCCGTAATCTGTCACATGGGGATAGCCCAACCCAGACCTCTCTCACCAGGGAGGTGCATAGGACAGCCTCATGTCTCGCTGATAGAATCTACAGGGATTATTAATCAAGCCCTCCATGTCCTATCTGTCGGTTAACAGTACCAGAGCCTGTACAGGTAACACTGCCAACAAGCAGTCTATGTCCAAGAGATGGGTGAGTGCTGCTTTGCCTGGCTTTGGTCTTCTGATGCTGCATCACTGAGGGATTTGTGCTTATATGATGCCGCTGTTACCAAGGCTTTGGGTAAACAAGGATAATTAACATCGGGATGCAATAATGCATTACATGAGAGTAAGTTTATGATGCTCCAAGTAAACTTGGATAAAATTATTTTTTTTAAAGTTGAAAAAAAAAAACTGTTAGATGAGCTTCCAAAGTAAGGTCAAACGTTGGGAAAATCGGATTCAGCTAAAAGAGAAGAGGACAGGCAAGAAGAGCCTTCTAAGCTATCAAAAAGAACAGCAAATTCGACATACCAAAAGGAACAGCAAATTCGACATTTAAACAGGCAAATAGTAATAGGGTTTGTGGTATGGTCTGCTCATTCTGTTATCTCATTTTCACTACACCGCTTGCATGTGAAGTCACTAATGTTGAAGAGTACAGTGCGCCGTGTCCAATTGTGCTGAGGTGGACTCTCTCTCTCTCTCTCTCTCTCTCTCTCTCTCTCTCTCTCTCTCTCTCTCTCTCTCTCTCTCTCTCTCTCTCTCTCTCTCTCTCTCTCTCTCTCTCTCTCTCACTCAAACACTAACATAGTACACATACTCACAGCATGCACTCTGCGCACCGCTCTGATCTATACACACTCGAACGCAGCACGCAAGCATCGCTGTGCTACTGTCTTGGAAAAGGCAAAAGGTGCGTTGTTTTGTTTGTTTTTACTGTTCTCAGCAAACGAGGAAATATCATCTTATTCTGACATACTCTGGAGTTTGGAAGCACCTGCTCCTGTTCTGGGGTCACCAATTTAAAAGGAGACTTCTGAGGCATAGCGACAGAGACACCAGAGCGAGGTAAATGTGCAAATATATTTGGAATACAAATCTGCTTGGATTGTTGTATTTTGTGAAATACTATATCTTAAGTATGATGACAGTGTTGGATTTTAAATGTGTTATTTATAGTTGTGAGTCCTACTGGGGACAGACGTCAGTTCAACGTCTAGTTTTGATTTACATTTGGTTGAGCTGCCAACAAATGTAAATTCAACTTGAAATCAACCAACAATTAATTGGATTTAGGTTCAAAGTTGATGATTTATGTTGCAAATCCAATCCGTTTTCCTCACTGATTCAATATCATTACATTGAATTTTTTGGTTGAAATGATGTGGAAACAACATGAATTTAACCAGTTTTTATCCAGGGGGTGGTGCTGCTGCTACTAAGAAGCCCGGTTGGTGAAGGGGTTGGGAGTGGCGGTGGATCGATCGCTGTTATCAATTCCACTGAGCGCAGGATGGGGTGGGGATAGGAATGGGGCGGGGTGATGAAAATAACGATAATATATCGGACACAAGATAGTTAAATGTATCTGGGCGTGATGGTAGGGGTAATTGGGTCCTTTTATGAGTCCTTATTGTGTTTTGTGGAACAACAATATGCTGTACCTTGTTGTTTCATCTCTCTCTCTCTCTCTCTCTCTCTCTCTCTCTCTCTCTCTCTCTCTCTCTCTCTCTCTCTCTCTCTCTCTCTCTCTCTCTCTCTCTCTCTCTCTCTCTCTCTCTCTCTCTCTCTCTCTCTCACTCACTCCATTTTCTTTCAATTTTAAGTGGCTTTACTGGCATGTGAAACATGTTTACATATTACATATATATACAGTGTTGTAATGATGTGCAAATAGTTAAAGTACAAAAGGGAAAATAAATAAATATAAATATAGGCTGTCTTTACAATGGTGTTAGTTCTTCACTGGTTGCCCTTTTCTTGTGGCAACAGGTCACAAATCTTGCTGCTGTGATTGCACACTGTGGTATTTCATCCACTAGATATGTGAGTTTCTTAATATTCTGTCACTGTGTACATTTACATTTAAGTCATTTAGCAGACGCTCTTATCCAGAGCGACTTACAAATTGGTGCATACACCTTATGACAACCAGTGGAACAGCCACTTGCATCTAAATCTTGTTGGGGGGGTGAAAGGATTACTTAAAGTATCCTAGGTATTCCTTGAAGAGGTGGGGTTTCAGGTGTCTCCGGAAATTGACTCCGCTGTCCTGGCGTCGTGAGGGAGTTTGTTCCACCATTGGGGGGCCAGAGCAGCGAACAGTTTTGACTGGGCTGAGCGGGAACTGTACTTTCAGTGGTAGGGAGGGCAACAGGCCAGAGGTGGATGAACGCAGTGCCCTTGTTTGGGTGTAGGGCCTGATCAGAGCCTGGAGGTACTGAGGTGCCGTTCCCTCACAGCTCCGTGGCGAGCACCATGGTCTTGTAGCGGATGCGAGCTTCAACTGGAAGCCAGTGGAGAGAGCGGAGGAGCGGGGTTGAGAGAACTTGGGAAGGTCACCAGACGGGCTGCGGCGTTCTGTGTACTCCCTGTTTAGGGCCAAATAGCATTATATTTTGCTCAGTTCTTTTTGTAAATTCTTTCCAATGTGTCAAGTCATTTTCTTTTTCTTTTCTCATGATTTGGTTGGGTCTAATTGTGTTGATGTCCTGTGGCTCTGTAGGGTCTGTTTGTGTTTGTGAACAGAGCCACAGGACCAGCTTGCTAAGGAGGCTCTTCTCCAGGTTCATTTCTCTGTTTTGTTAATTTCTCAAATTATTATGGAAGGTTTGGGAATCTTTTCCTTTTAGGTGGTTGTAGAATTTAACAGCTTTTTCTGGATTTGATCATTATCAGGTATCGGCCTAATTCTGCTTGCATGCATTATTTGGTGTTTTATGTTGTACACAGAGGATATTTTTGCATGACTCTGCATGCAGAGTCTCAATTTGGTGTTTGTCCCATTTTGTGACTCCTTGGTTGGTGAGCGGATCCCAGACCCCACAACCATAAAGGGCCATAGGTTCTATAACTGATTCAAGTATTTTTTGCCAGATCCTAATTGGTATGTCGAATTTGATGTTCCTTTTGATAGCTTAGAAGGCTCTTCTTGTCTTGTCTCTCAGATCGTTCACAGCTTTGTGGAAGTTACCTGTGTTGCTGATGTTTAGGCCAAGGTATGTATAGTTTTTTTGTGTGCTCTAGGACAATGGTGTCTAGATTGAAATTTTATTGTGCAACTGGACCTTTTTTGGAACTCCATTATTTTTGTCTGACTGAGATTTACTGTCAGGGCCCAGGTCTGACGGAATCTGTGCAGAAGATCTAGGTGCTGCTGTAAGCCGTCCTTGGTTGGGAACAGAAGCACCAGATCATCAGCAAACCGTAGACTTCGACTTCAGATTCTAGTAGGGGGAGGCCGGGTGCTGCAGACTGTTCTAGTGCCCTCGCCAATTTGTTGATATATATGTTGAAGGTGGTGGGGCTTAGGCTACATCCCTGTCTCACCCCCCAGCCCCGTGGAAAGAAATATGTGTTTTTTTGTCAATTTTACCACACACTTGTTTGTGTACATGGATTTTATAATGTTTTTCCCCCAATACCACTTTCCATCACTTTGTATAGCAGACCCTCATGCCAAATTGAGTTGAAAGCTTTTTTGAAATCAACAAAGCATGAGAAGACTGCCTTTGTTATGGGTTGTTTGTTTATCAATTAGGGTGTGCAGGATGAATGCGTGGTCTGTCGTACAATAATTTTGTAAAAAATACTATTTGACATTTGCTCAGTAAATTGTTATCGCTGAGAAAATGTATGAGTCTGCTGTTAATTATAATGCAGAGGATTTTCCCAAGGTTGATGTTGACACATATCCCCCGGTAGTTATTGGGGTCAAATTTGTCTCCACTTTTGTGGATTGGGGTGATCAGTCCTTGGTTTCAACATTGGGGAAGATGCCAGAGCTGAGGATGATGTTAAGGACTTTAAGTATAGCCAATTTGAATTTGTGGTCTGTATATTTTATCATTTCATTTAGGATACCATCAACCCCACAGGTCTTTTTGGATTGGAAAGGTTGTATTTTGTCCTGTAGTTCATTCAATGTAATTGGAGAATCCTGCGGGTTCTGGTAGTCTTTAATAGTTGATTCTAAGATTTATTTGATCATGTATATGTTTTTGCTGTTTGTTCTTTGTTATAGAGACAAAAATATTGGGGAAGTTGTTTATCCATACATCTCCATTTTGGATAGATAACTATTCATGTTCACCATAATGAAGGCGTAGGCTCAGGTTTTCTGGGTCTCAGGCTCAGGCTTTCTGGGTCTCTTTTGGTTGGATAGGTTTATCAATTTCTTTCTTAGGTTTTTGCATTCTTCATCAAACCATTTGTCATTGTTGTTAATTTACTTAGGTTGTCTGCTTGACATTTTTTGATTTGATAGGGAAGCTGAGAGGTTAAAAATACTGTTTAGGGTTTCTACTGCCAAGTTTACATCTTCACTATTAAAGTATAACCTTTTGTCCAGGAAATTGTCTAGAGGGGATTTAATTTGTTGTTGCCTAATAGTTATTTGGTAGATCTCCACACTTTTTTCCTTCCATCTATAGCATTTCTTAATATTATTCAGTTCCTTTGGCTTTGATTCCTCATGATTGCGTAATGCTTGTTCAAGTAGAGTGTGATTTTTCTGTGATCTGATAGGGTTGTCTGTGGACTGACTGTGAACGCTCTAAGAGACTCTGGGTTGAGGTCAGTGATAAAGTAGTCTACAGCACTACTGTCAAGAGATGAGCTCTAGGTGTATCTACCATAGGAGTCCCCTCGAAGCCTACCATTGACTATGTACATACCCAGCATCCAACAGCACAGCAGGGGTTGTGTTGGTTATGTTGTCGTAGTTGTGTTTGTCCCCCTGTGTGCTGAGGGTGTTGGGTTCCTGTCCTGTTCTGGCATTTAGGTTGCCACAGACAAGTACATGTCCCTGAGCCTGGAAATTGTTGATCTCCTCCTCTAGGATGGAGACGCTGTCATCGTTAAAGTATGGCGATTCTATTGGGGGGATATACAGTGGGGCAAAAAAGTATTTAGTCAGCCACTAATTGTGCAAATTCTCCCACTTAAAAAGATGAGAGAGGCCTGTAATTATCATCATAGGTACACTTCAACTATGACAGACAAAATGAGAAAAAACATCCAGATCCAATCCATCTACATTGTAAGATTTTTAATGAATTTATTTGCAAATTATGGTGGAAAATAAGTATTTGGTCAATAACAAAAGTTTATCTCAATACTTTGTTATATACCCTTTGTTGGCAATTTTAGAGGTCAAACATTTTCTGTAAGTCTTCACAAGGTTTTCACACACTGTTGCTGGTATTTTGGCCCATTCCTCCATGCAGATCTCCTCTAGGGCAGTGATGTTTTGGGGCTGTTGCTGGGCAACACAGACTTTCAACTCCCTCCAAAGATTTTCTATGGGGTTGAGATCTGGAGACTGGCTAGGCCACTCCAGGACCTTGAAATGCTTCTTACGAAGCCACTCCTTCGTTGCCCGGGCGGTGTGTTTGGGATCATTGTCATGCTGAAAGACCCAGCCACGATTCATCTTCAATGCCCTTGCTGATGGAAGGAGGTTTTCACTCAAAATCTCACGATACATGGCCCCATTCATTCTTTCCTTTACACGGATCAGTCGTCCTGGTCCCTTTGCAGAAAAACAGCCCCAAAGCCTGATGTTTCCACCCCAATGCTTCACAGTAAGTATGGTGTTCTTTGGATGCAACTCAGCATTCCTTGTCCTCCAAACACGACGTGTTGAGTTTTTACCAAAAAGTTATATTTTGGTTTCATCTGGACATGTACTGGCTTAAACAGGGGGACACGTCTGGCACTGCAGGATTTGAGTCCCTGGCAGCGTAGTGTGTTACTGATGGTAGGCTTTGTTACTTTGGTCCCAGCTCACTAGGCCCCTCCTTGTGGTTCTGGGATTTTTGCTCACCGTTCTTGTAATCATTTTTACCCCACGGGGTGAGATCTTGCGTGGAGCCCCAGATCGAGGGAGATTATCAGTGGTCTTGTATGTCTTCCATTTGCTAATAATTGCTCCCACAGTTGATTTCTTCAAACCAAGCTGCTTACCTATTGCAGATCCAGTCTTCCCAGCCTGGTGCAGATCTACAATTTTGTTTCTGGTGTCCTTTGACAGCTCTTTGGTCAGAGCTGAGGAGCCTCTCAAAGAAGAAGTTAGAGCCAGAAATCTTGCTTGTTTGTAGGTGACCAAATACTTATTTTCCACCATAATTTGCAAATAAATAAATAAAAAATCCTACAATGTGAATTTCTGGATTTTTTCCCCTCATTTTGTCTGTCATAGTTGAAGTGTACCTATGATGAAAATTACTGGCCTCTTTCATCTTTTTAAGTGGGAGAATTTGCACAATTGGTGGCTGACTAAATACTTTTTTGCCCCACTGTAGGTATCACACATGAGGACTTTTTTCTCTGTTGAGATAATTTCCTTATTAATTTCTATACAGATGTAAAATGGTCCTGTTTTAACTAATTTAATAGAGTGTGTTTAGGTCCGCTTTGTACCAAATTAAAATACAGCCTAACATTCTACCCTGTTTCACACCAGGTAGTTTGATAGATGGGACTACCAGCTCTCTGTAACCTAGAGGGCAACCAGTCTCCATCTCCTTTATACAATGTTTCTTGTAGGATGACAATTTCTGTATTTCCAATTTCTTTGATGAAGTCTGTGTTCCTGCTGTTTAGGTCTGAAGATTTGTTATTTTTTTATTTTTTTATTTCACACTTTTTTAACCAGGTAGGCTAGTTGAGAACAAGTTTTCATTTGCAACTGCGACCTGGCCAAGATAAAGCATAGCAATTTGACACATACAACAACACAGAGTTACACGTGGAATAAACAAAACATAGTCAATAATACAGTAGAACAAAAGATAACAAAAAGTATATATACAGTGAGTGCAAATGAGGTAAGATGAAGGAGTTAAGGCAATAAATAGGCCATGGTGGCGAAGTAATTACAATATAGCAATTAAACACTGGAATGGTAGATGTGCAGAAGATGAATGTGCAAGTAGAGATACTGGGGTGCAAAGGAGCAAGATAAATAAATAAATACAGTATGGGGATGAGGTAGGCAGATAGATGGGCTGTTTACAGATGGGCTGTGTACAGGTGCAGATGAGCTCAGACCTTGTATATTCTAGGATGAGATAGGAAAGCTTTGTGTTCCAAAGTGTCTAGTGTTGTTTTTGTGTGTTTTAGTCACAGCTCATGCAGCCTTACACCAAATCCATAGTTAATGTTTCCTCTCTCAGAAGTCTGTTTTAAAGCTGTACGTCCAATAGCATTAATGGTTTACCATTAGTCACAAAGCTGTGTGTTGGTCCGTGACATCCCGGTGGTAAACACATTAACGTGTGGGGAAACAGGACAATAGGCAGGGGATTGCAGGAAAAGTAGGATTACGCTACATCCATGAAGAATGACATTGGACGATTCACTCTCCTACTGATAAAACTCCATGGTTAAATAAATCAATGTATTCTCTCTCTCCTCCTTTCTCCTTCCATCAATCTCTCCCCATCAGGATGTGTGGGGTGGACGTGGACCTGGATGAGGGGGGCTCAGGTGACGAGGAGAAGGAGCAGGAGTTCTGGGTGGGGGAGGGGGTGAAGATGCTGCCCCCTCCCCTGGCCCACAGTGAGGGCAGTGCATGGGGCAGCCTCCGGGGCAGGTGTGGCTGTGTGGCGTGCGGGGCGGGGCTGCTGTTGTGGAACGTGGGCGTGGTCCTGGTGTGTGTCCTGGTCCTGATGGCCGTGTTCACCCTGGTCCTGCTGCCCGCCTCGCTGCTGCTCTACGTCGGCTTCCTCTGCCACTCACGGGTGAGTAGTGGGTTGCTCATAGTGCCACTCAATGTCTCTAACACAACCTTTGACCATCAGAATTCTGTGGTAGGATTTTATCTCCGAATTGAGGTCATAATGCTTAGCTTGCTAGATTTCTCTGATTAGCTTAGTATGTCCCTGCAAGTATGCTACATTTGACTCTTTACTTCAAGTCAGGACACCAGTTGTATCTTAGAGATATTGTCTCATTTGTCAGACTACTGTAACACAATAATGATTTCAAAACATTACAACTTTTGAAATCAAAGTTTTATTTACAAGATTCTCAGTTCAAACCTATGCCATGTTTTCAAAAGTTGTGCATCTGTTAAACTCCGCCCATTGACCTTGTAGAAACCAATCAGATTTGTTCTGCCCTAAACCAATCAGATTCTTTCTGCCCTTAGAACAAACTTGACTACACTTTTTGTCAACCTGCGTTATGCTTCGCAACCCTTAATAAACCAGTTAATAACAGCTTATTTGCATATGGAACCAGCTAAAATAACATAATATTAAGAACCACCACTAGTGGATAACAGTCTGCTGTGCCCCAACATGAAAGTGTTTCAACATGAAATTATATGAACGATTCCCTTCTGCTCCACCCTAACCCAACACTCTAAAAGTATACCGAGCTTGCACAAGTATTTAAAGAGTGGTAGGATTCAGTTCTTGTCGCTCATGGCACAGAGAACACCCTGGACCAGGGGAAACCACACTCAGGGTGGGACAGGACGTCGAGGTTCAAGTATCTGTCCGAGTGGGAGTATTTTACTGTGGATTATGAAGAGTAGGGGGGCAAGCGCATAACCCTGGGGCACACCCTGTGTTTCTTCAGCAGTACATGGCACAGGCACTGGGAACACCCAGGGACAGACAGACACACCACTACATTTCTGGGTAAGATAGGGGTTGGCAGGGAAGACCTATCAGCCTCGCCCTTCTTTAGACATCACCCGGAAGCTGACATCACTTCATTGGCCTATAGGCAACATTAAAGTGAGAGTTGACTTTAAAATCAAAGATAGTGCAGATCTCATAATGGTGGTTTAATGTCAAGATGAGACCACATCTCATACCATCTCTTATGTAGATCCGGCTCTATTCCTCAATCACAAATGAATGGGAAAGGGAAGCATATTGCTGGATAGACAACATGGCCTGGAGGCATCTTGGCATTAGAACACTTTTGAGGTCTTAATGCATCTGACGAACTTAATTTAAATTTAGAACTTAACTATCATTTTAGGCGGACTGTGTCTAGAACACACTGGACTACAACATGATTATGATGTGCTGAGAAGCAAACTTGATTTTGGAGTAAACTGTCATGTTAAGACCACCTTTAAGAAGAGACTGTGTCTAAAACAGGATTATGATGTGCATTCTGAGGCAGTCAGTAAATGCATTCACTCTCATAATGATGCTAAAGTGTCCTCTAAGATATACAACAGTGGCCTTGCTTGTCTCCATTATCGATGTTACAGTGAAATATGTCTCTATTCTAGGTTTAACCTTTTACAGGCGTTTGCTAACTTTTTAGAAATTTGGAAGAATTTTGTGTACGATCACACTGATTTGTCTTTCTTTGGAAAGTTGCCATTTAATGAAATCAATAGCAATCCTAAATATCTTAAAACACCTTGAAGACACTGGTATTTTCAAGGTGTTTTCATTTCTACATCTTCTTTATTGATGGCTGGGGAGGATGTACCATTATACAGAATGTGAGTGCTATTTTGAATGTGTAGCTTAATGTAATGCTGTGAACAGTACTATATAGAAGACAACAGGTTCCAGTATAGACCCTTACTGCCTGCCAGAGTTGGGGGTGTCAATTAACAGTTTGTCTTGGAGAGGTGATGGATGGGACAGTAAGAGAGGATATCCATGAGAAGATCTGATTGTTGAAATTAGTACCAGTTAGTCCCCAGCTGGGCCCAGGCCTATACAGGCAAGACAGAAAGAGTGTGTTTGTGTGTATGCGTGTGTAGATGAGTGTGTACTTGTAGTTGGTGATGGGCTCGAGGTTGCAGAGCTCAGCTGAGGTGGCTGGGGAAATTCCTCTTGAAAATGTTGACAATTAGAGAATTCTATGCGAGAGAGTTATTATAGAATGTAGCCCTATTGAGAAAACACTGAGTGTGTTTGAGTGTTTGTGTACTCCTATGTAAGTGTTTTTGCGAATTTCTGTTTGTGCGCGTGCATGTCTGTCTGCCTGTGCATGTCCCTCTCTGTGTAGCTGTATCCCTCCTCTTCCCTCTTATATAGTATATCACCCATTAGCATTGCTTACAGGTTTTTAATCAAGTCTAGCAAGCAGAACAAGGGCTACACTCTTATCTCTATCTGTCTCTCTCTCATCCCAGTCTCTCTCCATCTTCCTCCATCTCTCTCTCTCTCTCTCTCTCTCTCTCTCTCTCTCTCTCTGTGTCACACTCACGGGTAATTGACAGCCTAGGGGTTTTATTGGCAGCTGCCTCTTATCTGAACATTAAAGGGAAACTGGGAAAGAGTCTGTCACACCCCACTACCTTCCCTCATATGGTCCCTCTTGCTTGCTCATGCGCGTGCGCGCACCCCCCCCCCACACACACCTCCTCAGTTCAGTTCAGTTACAGATAAAGCACCAACATTTGCTTCACTACCAAAAACAACTCAGAAACACATACTGTATGAATATAATTGTCCATATCTTTGGAGTCTGTTTCTGTCTGAATGTTACATTAGTCTCCCTCTCCACCCCCGCAGGTCCTAGACTCCCACTCTCCTTTCTGCCGTTACCTCGACGACAACAGTTGCTCCGCCCTTATTATCCTGGGCTTCGTGATGATGTCACCGCTGGTGGTGGTCGCGGCAGCCATCTTCTGTGGGCTGCTCCGGAGGCTGCGGCTCCTCCTGCTGTTTCAGCCAATCACACGTGCCTGGTACCGTGGACCGGGCTTGGACTGGGGAGGCGACGTCCGTGCTTGGGTCTGATTGGACCAACACTCTAATAAACCAGTTGTCTAAAAGTTTAATAGGTCAATGGTCAAGAGAGAATCCAGTCCTGGAGAATCACTGTGTCACCTAATGTATTTAGTGTCCTATTAAACTGTAGTGAATGTCATACAATCAAATGGATATAACGGGAACCAGTACAATTATTTAAAAACAGAGCTTGACATGTTAACAAGGCAGTGGTTAGGGGACTATTGCTAGTCAGAGAGGAGACAGTGGAGGTAATGGTGGGATATACTAGCAGCTGTTCTCTGTGAATTTGTATGTATATTTCTATTTTTCGGTTAACATATAGTTGTGAACATGATGTAGCAGATAAATGAAACAGTATTGCATAAACTGTCACTGAAATGTCTAGAATGGAAGGAAAATATGTTTACAGACTTACTTCATTTGACAGATGTTGTTCATTCTATTGATTTCATTATTTTCACCATCTGGGTTAAAGGGCAATTCTGCCACTTTTCAACCTCATATTCATTATCTTCAGCACCAAACCAGTATCTAAATCAAATAGAATTGTATTGGTTGCATACACATATTTATCAGATGTCATTGCGCGTGTATCAAAAAGATCCAACAGTGCTGTAATAGTGCTGTTACACGCACAAATATCATACACCTCAAAAATGATAACTTCCCCTGTTATAGTAATTGTGAGAGGTTAGCATGTCTTGGGGGTATGATATTTGTGAGTCTGTCACTTTCTCACTCATCATTATTCAGACACACTCTCTCAGACACACACTTTAAGTATTAATGGTGATAAGAGGGAGGGTTCCAGTACAGTGGGTCTGCAGTGGCATGATTCACTCTGCCTGGAATAATGTTTGATAGTCATCTTCAGACTCCTCATTAAACTTCAAACTCTCCAACTTTAGATGTACTGACAAGTACATGCACTTATTAATTTTCCCCTGATGTGTCCCAATTAACTATGGTTTAATGTGACCAATTTTAACACTGAGTAGTTTAATAGACTGTTCTCTTTTTTTACACTCAGGGCTGTTACTGTAACACACACTGTTAAAATAAAGTGCTTTGTAACTCTAAGACGAGTGGCAACTGAGCTGCCACCACCTTAAAGGAGACGAAACCTTAACTTTGCTGGATTATGGAAACACATGGTTGTGAAGGTATTGAGACAGATTGAAGGTGTACTGACAAATTCATCCTGAGGTGCTCTGAAACATGACATGTTGTGTTGTAACATCACTTTTTTTAACACCTTGCCAGACATGGAAAAGGTTGAAAACACTATTATGGTGTTTCAAATCCTGTCTAGTGCAGAATTACAGTAGGTGCCTTTACCTATACTGTAAATGAGAGTCCCTCTTATTCACTGCTCTTATATATTGTGTTGACAAACTCCTCATTTGTAATTCCAAAAATGAATGTCAAAAGTGGGAGGCAATAACATGTGGCGTGGTAAGGAAAAGCCTAAGCAGGCTAAATTGGCATAGGCTATTTAGTGTTGCATATAGTATGTGGGGCTAGCATCAAACAATAGGTAAAGCTAAAGCTTTTAGGCAAACAAGCCAGCAGTATGAACCAAAAAGCTGGCCTTAAAAAATGACAGCCAATCAAAATGAATGATTTTGTCACATGATCCAGGTTCGGAATGAGAGAGGAGAGGATGTTTCATTTGAAACTGACAGCATGTCGGGTGAAGATGAGTACAGTGGCAAAAATGAAAGGAAACAAGAGAAGTAAAGTTGTGGTGGAAACTAGGAAATCCAAGCCTAGACTGAGGGTTTTGGACCAATGTTACCTTGGAGACCAGTTTGACTTCTCAAGGAAAATCTGGGATGCGTTGGGGGATAATGTGGCGTTGGTCACAAAAAGTGGTCTTATTTAGATTTGTGTGTCTGCAGAGCAGTTCATATGCTTTGTGCCTCAAAAAGATATACAGTAGGAGTGGAATGTTTTGTGTATGGATCTTCGAAGCAGAGAGCCTTTCAAGGGGGTTCTCTGATATAGGCCATGAAGTGTGTGCAGATGAAATACCTGAGGAAGTAGGTGGAGTGGTTGGTGCACATTGACTGACCCATATGGTGGATGGAGTGAAGAAATTCACGTCATCCATCAATTTTTTGTTGTTGTATTTTTTTGTATTTTTACCCATTTTTCTCCTCAATTTCGTGATATCCAATTGATTGTTACAGTCGTGTCCCATCGCTGCAACTCCCCTACGGACTCTGGAGAGGCGAAGAACAAGAGCCATTCATCCTCCGAAACACGACCCTGCCAATCCTCACTGCTCGCTTAACCCAGAAGCCAGCCGCACCAATGTGTCGGAGGAAACACTGTCCAGCTGGTGACCGAAGTCAGCTTGCAGGCGCCCGGCCCGCCACAAGGAGTCACTAGAGCACGATGGGTCAAGGAAATCCTGGCCAGCCAAACCCTCCCCTAACTCAGACGATGCTGGTCCAATTGCGAGCCACCTCATAGGTTTCCCCGTGCTGGCGATGCAGTGCCTTAGAGCGCTACGTCACTCAGGTGGCACCTATACTTTTGTTCTTTGATGAAGAGACTCTCCCTTCTTAGGGCCACTGTACAATGATAACTCTGACTGGGACCCCACTCCCTGCTGGTGTCTCAGGGGGAGTTGGGATATGCAAGAAACACATTTCTATAACACACTTGTGTGTAGCAGGACAAATATAAGCACCCTGCACAGCCTAAACGACATGGTCGCTAGTTGGCCGGTGTTTCGTCTGACACACGGCTAGATTCTGTGTTAAGCGAGCAGTGTGTCGAGACGTAGTGCGGCTTGGCAGGGTCGTGTTTCGGAGGACTCTTGGCTCTTGACCTTCGCCTCTCCCGAGTCCGTACGGGAGTTGCAGCGATGGGACAAGATTGTAACTAATAATTAGATATCATGAAATTGGGGTAAAAAGTAAAACAATAAACAAGAGACATTAAACAGGAGCTGGTTATTAAATAAAGGCATCAGGGTTAGTAAAGGATTATGTACATGCTTTGGTAGTCAATAATGTATGTTTTTAAGTGAACCCAGACCTCTCGCTTACCAGTTTCAAGTGAAATTGTTCAACATGAGCACCACTGGCTAACCAGCTTAGTTCGTTGCTAGCTTGGTTAGTTTGTTGCATGATAAAACAGTGCTGGCAATTTCCTTTTGGCTAGCTAGCTAGCTAAATTGTACAGCCAGCATTTTGTCTAAATTGATCCTCATACAATAACCAAACAGTTGGATAAACAAATTATTTGTGAAATCACGATGTAATGCGGCAGATGACTGTAGGCGAGTTAAGAATTCTCAACCCATTTGGAGTGATAAGACGAAAGTGGCTTCAATTTGATTGGGGCATATGAGAACGGAACATTCATCGACAGGATTCCTTCTAGCGCCACTCCAGCGATAACTGCCCTGCTATGCAGATCCACATATGACGCATTCCAATCCAATATCTTTTTCAGTTGCAAAGCCCACTCCTTCTGCTCCTCGGACACATAAAAAAACAAAATAAGCCCACCTCTTGTTATCCTCACTGACATAACCTTGTCCAACATATCTATGATATTCATAGAGACCTCAAATGGATCTCCCAGATAAAGCCATCGGCCCAGAATCCTCACTCCAACTAAAAAAAGAGTCGGAGTAAGGCTTGGCTTACTAGATTCTCACGACCACTTTACATCTCTTATTTGTCTTCTTGTTCGTCAATCCATTCCTTCTCACTCTTATTTCTACTCAACTCGCCATAAATTTCAAACATAAAACCGATGCCCAATACTGGATTTGGCGAATAGAAAAGGGGGAAATCCCCCCCAGTCCATAAAATACACCTCGAGCCCTACTCCGATCCAGGTGACCTGAGATGACACAGCGCCAGCTCCAGTCAGTGCAGCTCCTCACCCGTTACATCCTTCATTCCCAAGAACCGTTCAGCTGCAGATACGATGATATCGATCTTTCCCGAGTTCTTATCCACTCTTGCAGTGCAGTTTATCACTATAGCAATAAATGCCCCCAAAATGGACTTTCTTCACAACAAGGGTATCTAGATCATGCACCTTGCAACCACCACCCACAGATTTGTATTTTATTTGATTAGGATCCCCATTAGCCAACACCAATGGTGCAAGCTAGTCTTACTGGGGTCCGACGCAACGTAAAAGACATTACAGAGAAAAGACTACAATTGACATGCATTTAAAAACAGTAACATATAGTGTGTGTGTTTGTTTGTGTGACACATACATGTCAATATATACACACAAAAAGTAGGTCCCATGGGGAGAGACATTGTGCCGTGAGGTGTTGCTTATGCTATATGAGATCTCCATCTCATATAACACAAGTGAACAGCAAACCTGGTGTAAAAAAACAAATAAAGCAACACCTCACGTCACAATGCCTAGATTCTCACGACCACTTTACTTCTCTTATTTCTCTTCTTGTTCGCCACTGCAAATTATAGTACTGCATGTTTCCTTGAATTTCTTCTGGACCTGGGAACTGTGAAAAGACCCCTGGTGGCATGTCTGGTGGGGCAAATGTGTGTGTCTGTGCTTTGTGTATGTTGACCATGCAAACAAGTTAGAATTTCCAACGTATTTATTTTTCCTATAAAAACAAGAAGAGATTAAGTCAATCTTTCCTCAACTCTTAGCCAAGAGAGACTGGCATGCATAGTATTGATATAAGCCCTCTGATTACAATGAAGAGCAAAACGTGCTGCTCTGTTCTGGGCCAGCTGCGGCTTAACTAGGTCCTTTGCAGCACTTGACCACATGACTGGGCAATAATCAAGATAAGATTAAACTAGTCTGCAGGACTTGCTTTGTGGAGTGTGGTGCCAAAAAAACAGAGCATCTCTTTATTACTGACAGACCTCTCTCCATCAGCACTGGACTACCGTGTCTCCACAGCAACAGAACCACTAGAGCATTCTTTAACTTTTCTTTCTGCCTCAGTATAGGAGATATGCTGAACAGCTCTTATCCTAGCAATCTCTGCCTCCTTCACCCTTATAGGACATTCAGGGAACTCATCTGCATGAATCCCACCACAATTGCAACATTCCATATCATCTTCCGCAGGAAAATGAACACTCAAGTCATACTGTTTTGCATAGACTTGACATATGCCCAAATGCTTTGCAGTAGGAACACTGAAGCAACCTGGGAACAAATGCCCTCACAGGGTAACTCACATATCCTATCTTGACATGTGTAGGGAGTGACTCACCAAAACAACATTAACACAGACGTACTCTCTATCTCCTTTCCATTGAACATATGTGTCAATCTTCGAGCCCCAACTACTCTAGGAACTTTCATCTTGATTTTCTCAGCCCCAACTTCCACAGAGAATGATTGGTGTCCTCCTCGGTCACCTTTTTCTCCTTGATTCGGGTGAGGTGCAATGCACAGTCCTTTTGTTCTGCTGACACACACAAAGAAATCTACAAAATTACACTTGTGGTCACCCTCACAGATTACACAGATCGCAACACTTTTGTCACCATCCTGGGAACATCAAACAGATCTCCCAGGTACATCTTCTTATCCTCAAACCGCACTCTCACAAACTGTGAAATAGTTGTGCCATGAGAAGTAGGCTTACTAGACAGCATTTTAACTGTAATTTTAGCTCATGGTATCTGTCCTTTAGCAACTGTAGTCCATCCAGTGTCCTCATCACCTTCCTTCTTACTCTCATCTTTGCTCTGCACCGTCAGATTCAAACTTGGTATACACTTCTGCCATTCTCTGAGAAATTGACCTCACGACACAGTCCTCATTTTACTCTATTCCACAATGGCCACTGTTCCAACCTGAGAGAGATTTAGCAGTAAATACATCTGCCTCTCTGCCTCAATATTCAGACTAAATAACCACTTTGCGTGTTTTAGAGTAATTCCATTCGGTTTGAAAATCCATTCAGTGTATCATAACACTTACATTAGGTTTACATTCAAACACCCTGCAAACACCAGATCTCAGCTCAGGTGCATTACTTTTCATGGTTTCACTAGACAACGATTGGAGTCTTTATTTTTTTAAAGTGCAGGACATATTTTAAATAAACATTTTAAAGTATCATGCATCTTTATATACTCAACTACTATGCATTAACTAAATTAAGGACATGCTGTGCACAGTGCTTTAGAAATGTAAAGTCAGTACTAGGGATTTTCTCTAAATGCAATACCAGTCAAAGGTTTGGACACACCTACTCATTCAAGGGTTTTTTGTTATTTTTTACTATTTTCTACATTGTAGAATAATACTGAAGACATCAAAACTATGAAATAACACATATGGAATCATGTAGGTAACAAAAAAGTGTTAAAGAAATCAAAATACATGTATATGTAATATTGGAGATTCTTCAAAGTAGCCATCCTTCGCCTTAATGAAAACTTTGCACACTCTTGGCATTCTCTGAACCAGCTTCATGAGGTAGTCACCTGGAATGCATTTCAATTAACCTTTCTGGCGCAGGCGTTCCGCTAGCGACCCACCTCGACAACATCCGGTGAAATTGCAGAGCGCCAAATAAACATTCATAAAAAATGCAAGTGTTATTCATCGGCTTAAAGATTAACTTCTTGTTAACCTCTTGCTCCTACCTGACACGCAGGCGTCCCATCTAGACATCTGGAAATGCAAATGCGCTACGCTAAATGCTAATAGTACTAGTTAAAACTCAAACGTTCATTAAAATACACATGCAGGGTATTGAATTAAAGCTACACTCGTTGTGAATCCAGGCAACAAGTCAGATTTTTAAAATGCTTTTCGGCGAAAGCATGAGAAGCTATTATCTGATAGCATGTAACACCCCAAAAGACCCGCAGGGGACGTAAACAAAATAATTAGCATAGTCGTCGCTACACAAACCGCACAAATAAAATATAAAACATTCATTACCTTTGACCATCTTCTTTGTTGGCACTCCTAGATGTCCCATAATCACTATTGGGTCTTTTTTTCGATTAAATCGGTCCATATATAGCCTAGATATCGATCTATGAAGACTGTGTGATAAACGAAAAAAATAGGGTCTTATAACGTAACGTCATTTTTTAAAATTAAAAAAGTTGACGATAAACTTTCACAAAACACTTCAAAATACTTTTGTAATGCAACTTTAGGTATTAGTACACGTTAATAAGCAATCAAATTGATCACGAGGCGATGTATATTCTTTAGCTGTCCGTCTGGAAATAATGTCCGGGTAAATCTCAACCAAAATATCCGGTCGGAGACCTGAACAAATGGCTTGTCTCTTCTTCGTTTGACCAAGAAACAAAGCCTAGGCAAATGACAAGACTGTTGACATCGTGTGGAAGCTGTAGGTATTGCAACCTCAGCCCCATTTATTGTGGTTCGCCTTTATCAATGGGTTGAAGTGGCGGATGGATATATATTTCCATTTTCAGTGATCAGATTTTCCTGAGCTTTTCGATGAAACGCACGGTCTGTTATAGTCACAGCCGTGATTTAACCAGTTTTATAAACGTCTGAGTGTTTTCTATCCACACATACTAATCATATGCATATACTATATTCCTGGCATGAGCAGCAGGGCGCTGAAATGTTGCGCGATTTTTAACAGAATGTTCGAAAAAGTAGGGGGTAGGAGTAACAGGTTAATCCAGCCACTTTGTCAGATTTCAGAAAGGCTTTACGGCAAAAGCATACCATGCGATTATCTGAGGACAGCGACCCGCTTACAAAAGCATACAAACATTTTACAACCAAGTAAAAGGAATTACAAAAGTCAGAAATTGCGATATAATTAATCACTTACCTTTGAAGATCTTCATATGGTTGCAGTCACAAGAGTCCCAGCTACACAATACATTTTCGTTTTGTTCGATAAAGTCCCTCTTTATATCCCGAAAACTCAGTTTTGTTGGCGCGTTTTGTTCAGTAATCCACTGGCTCAAAGGCGGTCAAAACATGCAGACGAATACATCCTAATAGTACCGGTAAAGTTTGTAGAAACATGTCAAACGATGTTTATAATTAATCCTAAGGTTGTCAATTGTCTAAATAATCAATAATATTTCAATCGTACAATAGCGTATTCAATAGAAAGGAAAAACAACGAAAGGCGCGCAATCGGTCACGCACGCAAACCAGCACTGCATGATTCTACAGTTCACTGACAGAAAGGTCTCATTCTTCTTCATTTTTCAGAAAACAAGCCTGAAACAATGTCTAAAGACTGTTGACATCTAGTGGAAGCTATAGGAAGTGCAATCTGGGTCCTAACCGATTAGATACTCTATAGGAATTAAATTGAAAATACCCACATAAAAAACCCCACTTCCTGGATGGATTTTCCTGAGGTTTTTGCCTGCCATATCAGTTCTGTTATACTCACTGACATTATTTTAACAGTTCTGGAAACTTTAGAGTGTTTTCTTTCCAAATACATGATATGCATATCCTAGCTTCCGGGCCTGAGTAACAGTCAGTTTATTTTGGGCACGCTTCTCATTCAGGCGTCGAAATACTGCCCCCAAGCCATAAAAGTGAATTTGTAGAATTTATTTCCATCAATGGATTTGAGCAATCAGTTGTGTTGTGACAAGGTAGGGGTGGTATACAGATGATTGCCCTATTTGGTAAAAGACCAAGTCAATATTATGGCAAGAACAGCTCAAATAAGCAAAGAGAAACAACAGTCCATCATTACTTCATGACATGAAGGTCAGTCAATATGGAACATTTCAAGAACTTTGAAAGTTTCTTTAAGTGCAGTCGCAAAAACCATCAAGCGCTATGATGAAACTGACTCTCATGAGCACCGCCACAGGAAAGGAAGACCTAGAGTTACCTTTGCTGCAGAGGATAAGTTCATTAGAGTTAATACCTCTTGGGGATAGGGCTGTCTACTGCCCCCGCTGGAGTAATTGCGTGCCCATAGTAAACATGCTTTTTTTTGGTCAAAAGTTGCTAATATATGCAAATAAAATATTATTGAATAGAAAACACTCTAAAGCTTCTAAAACCGTTTAAATTATGTCCGTATGTAAAGCAGAACTCTCAGGGCAGTCATTCTCCCAAACTCTCTCTTGTCATCAGAAAAGTTGGCCCAACTTTGACGTCATCGCTCCCACCCTTCCCAAGCAGTTACAGGTCTGGGAACAGTCTCTCTGTCTTCAGCGCGATCTCAGCTTTCAATGGGGCTTCTCATTGTGAGAATCGCGTGCTCACGAGAGTTTTGGCCAGCCGAAACCTTTCGGTCACGCAAAAAAACAGGTCACTTTTATGCGCGCTCTGCTCAGGTCCTGTCTTTTTTCCAAGATCGATTATACAATGCATGCGTTTCTGTTCGTCCTCACGATTGCTGTACACCTTTATAACATGTTAAAGCTTGATTATGAAGTGAGTTTGACAAGTTTAATCGACATATAATATGTAAGTTTGACGCTTTGGTGCGCATCCACTTGACTTTGGCTACATTTCAACCGAAATGTGTCGTGTTTGAGAACCGAAAGACACAGACTGCAAAACTTAAACGCTGTTTTTGGTAAGTATAATTCCTTCCAGGTCTTCTGATGGAAGAACAGCAAAGGTAAGGGAATATTTATGTGGTAAATTTGGGTTTATGTGGACTCCAAGATAGAGGAGCCATAATGCTACTTTTTGAGCGCCGACTCATAGTATAGCCTAGTGAACGAAACCTGTAACGTTAAAAATAAATGTAACACAGCGATTGCATTCAGAAGAAGTGTATCTAACTATATATATGTAGAACATGCATATTTAGTCAAAGTTTATGATGTGTATTCCTTGTTAGCTGACGTTATCTGCCAGAGCTATCGTCATTTCTCAGGACATTTGAGTAGCATTTTTTGAACGATGCATCATTGTAAACAGAGATTTATGGATATATATAGCATATTATTGAAAAAAACATAAATGTACTGTGTAACATGTTATATTACTGTCATCTGATGAAGATTTCAAAAGGTTAGTGCATTATTTTTCTTTTAATCCTGCGTTTGTTGATTGCATATTTTTTTCAACTTGGCTATGCAAATTCGGTGGTGGTTTGACATAAATATGTGCTATGTTTTCGCCGTAAAACATTTTAGAAATCTGACTTGCTGGGTAGATAAACAAGGTGTTTATCTTTCATTTGAGCCATTGGACTTATTAATGTGTGGAGGTTAAATATTTTTAGGAATATTTTTGCGTTCCATGCGCCACCTTCCAGCTGAACGTGGGGGGGGGTGTTGGAACCCTAGTCCCCTTCTGGTTAACTGCCCCACAGATTGCAGCCCAAATAAATGCCTCACAGAGTTCAAGTAACAGACACATCTCAACATCAACTGTTCAGAGGGGACTGCTTGAATCAGGCCTTCATGGAAGAATTGTTGCAAAGAAACCACTACTAAAGGACACCAATAAGAAGAAGAGACTTACTTGGGCCAAGAAACATGAGCAATGGACATTTGACCAGTGAAAATCTGTCCTTTGGTCTGATTAATTCAAATTTGAGATTTTTGGTTCCAACCGCTATGACTTTGTGTAGGGGAATTGATGATCTACGCATGTGTGGTTCCCAACGTGAAGCATAGAGGAGGAGATGTGATGGTGTGCTTTCCTGATGACCCTGTCTGTGAATGATTTAGAATTCAAGGCACACTTAACCAGCATGGCTACCACAGCATTCTGCAGCGATATGCTATCCCATCTGGTATGCGCTTAGTGGGACTATAATTTGTTTTTTAACAGGACAATGACCCAACCCACCTCCAGGCTGTGGAAGGGCTATTTGACCAAGAAGGGGAGTTATGCTGCATCAGATGACCTGGCCTCCACAATCACACAACCTCATCACAATTTAAATGGTTTTGAGGAGTTGGACCACAGAGTGAATGAAAAGCAACCAACAAGTGCTCAGCATGCAGTATGTGCGAATTCCTTCAAAACTGATTAGAAAAGCATTCCAGGTGAAGCTGGTTGAGAGAATGCAAAGAGTGTGCAAAGCTGTCAATGAAAACTGTGGTTATATTTAGATTTGTTTAACTATTTTTTGGTTACTACATGATTCCATATGTGTTATTTTAATGTCTTCACTATTATGCTACAATGTAGAAAATAGTAAAAATAAAGGAAAACCCTTGAATGACTAGGTGTTTCCAAACTTTTGACTGGTACTGTACATCTATATATTTGTGTGACCCCTCTACCAAGACCCCATAATGATTTGTCACCATGACAACAAAGTTATTGGGCTCTTGCCATGGTTACAAAATCATATGAGAAGAACAGACATTTGCGGTAATGACAATGGTGAATTTAAAGCTGGAGTGTATATCACTATACACTTCCCAACTGTAGAGATCAGAGATATGTAGAATGTGTGTGCTTATATGCATGCATACGTGTGTGTGTGTGTACATGTGTCGGTGAATGTGTACAGTGTTTTAGTATGATGAGGCACTTTGGAGAAAAGTCCTGTGTGATCTCCTAAGACTGTGCATGACAGATACGATTATGATTGATGATTTGAAATTAAGAGGCAATAACCACTGATACCCCATATAATACTTGACACCCAATATAGCTGATATGATAATTCATTAAGTGATGAAGTATGATAATAGATCGAGTAATACAGTAATCAATGTAGTTATGTGAGTCTTCTCAATTTTCCATGAGTGAGTGAGTGAGTGAGTGAGTGAGTGAGTGAGAGAGAGAGAGAGAGAGAGAGAGAGAGAGAGAGAGAGAGAGAGAGAGAGAGAGAGAGAGAGAGAGAGAAAAATAGGTATGTTGTGCCACAGAGTCCAAAGACAATGCACACTATACCATAAACTTTAAAAAGAGAAGAGTAGTGTCTACATTCCAAGGATTACATTTGGGATCACAACTGTCTTTAATGTTGGGAATGACAGCCCACGAGGGCCTTCCCCAAACTGTTGCCACAAAGTTGGAAGCACAGACTCATCTAGAATGTCATTGTATGCTGTAGTTAAGATTCCCCTTCACTGGATCTAAGGGGCCTAGCCCGAACCATGAAAAACAGCCCCAGATCATTATTCCCTCTTCACCATACTTGACAGTAGGCAATATGCATTGGGGCAGGTAGCATTCTCCGAGCATCCGCCAAACCCAGATTTCTCTGTCGGACTGCCAGATGGTGAAGTGGGATTCATCACTGCAGAGAACGCGTTTCCACTGCTCCAGAGTCCAATGGTGGCAAGCTTTACACCACTCCAGCTGATGCTTGGCATTGCGCATTTTGATCTTAGGCTTGTGTGCAGATGCTTGGCCATGGAAACCCATTTCATGAAGCTCCCGATGAACAGTTCTTGTGCTGACGTTGCTTCCAGAGGCAGTTTGGAAGTCGGTAGTGAGTGTTGCAATCGAGGACAGATGATTTTTACGCGCTATGCGCTTCACCTCTCGGCAGTCCTGTTCTGTGAGCTCATGTGACCTACCACTTCGCTGCTGAGCCGTTGTTGCTCATAGACGTTTCCACTTCACAATAACAGCACTTACAGTTGCCCGGGGCAGCTCTTGCAGGGCAGAAATTTGGTGAACTGACTTGTTGGAAAGGTGGCTTCCTATGAAGGTGACACGTTGAAAGTCACTGAGCTCTCAATATATAATTTTAAAAGCCTGTTATATTAATGCTGAAACATGTACTGCAATATTTTGGCTGACCAACAGAATTCACACAGCAATGTGAATTATAGATCTGTCCTTCTCATTGAAAGCAAGTCTAAGAAGAGGTAGATCTGTTCTATGTGTGCTATTTCTATTTGTCCTGTTCTTAAATTGAGATTTTTGTGTCTTTTACATTCATTTTTGTACAACAGCTCCAAACAGCTAAAAATACAATATGATTGGTTATGGAAATATATTCCTCAGCGGTTTAGATGGTACAATGATTCTATACACTTTACTTGCTTGTTTTGTCACAAACTGAAATTAGGAAAACTATTTGAATTTTAGCAACCAGGAAATGGCGGAGCGATTTCTGCATGGTGGAACTTTAAATGAAGTGCACTTTAATATAGATAACATGGATAATTAAACAAATCTGAATTTTTATTAATAAAGATTTGCTAAAGTTCCAAAGTTCAACATCTCCCTCCAACACTGTCACTTCTAACAATATTTCATCCCAATTAATCCCAACATGTATCCATTGTAAAGGCCTAGTTATTTTGCTGCTTTGACAAAGTCATTTCTGAAGATGATTATTTATATTCATGTTATTACTGATGCATTTAAGTCTGCCCTTTATATTGAGGCCAACCCTGTTATGCGTTCAATTTACCCCTTAAAATAATGGACCATTAAACCAATTTACCCCTTAAAATAATGGACCATTAAACCAATTTACCCCTTAAAATAATGGACCATTCCACCAATTTAAATTATTCACAGCAGGTGGTATCATTTGGGTTCTCTGAAAAGCATGGTGGAAAAGGAAGGAAGTATTTTCTCTCATTTTGGTCCATTTATAATTGTTTTATCATAGTTGAGGTGGTCAAACTGTTCGCTCAATTAATGTTAGGAAAACTTGAATTTGATTTAACTTTCATTATGTGTAGAATTTATGTAGAATTCCTAATTTCATGAACACCATATGCTGTTCACCACATGAGGAATAATGGCCGATCTTCTTCTCAAACCTTGTTATCATCAAAACTGTTAGAGGCCCAAGTGTAAACCTTATCAGTTTGATATTATATGTGAGTGTATTTGTACAAGGGATACTTGATCAATGAGAAAATGTTAGATTTATCTCAAATAAATAGTTAGGCAGTTACATTAGTGTCCGTAACAGGGTTGACAGACACTCTGGAACAAGTGCAGTTCAATTGTACTTAGTTCATAAGATTATAACGCCTGAGATGGGAAAATGTTTTAAATGTGTTAAACAAATCTTCCATGCAATTGAATGTTGAAAGAAGAGATATTTTAAAGTTTGCATGTCCAAAAGGCACCCATTTCGTGGAACGACCCAGCTACATCAGCAAAGCAACACATTGTAAAACTGTCACACTGAACACTTTATCACAACACTTATCTTGGCATCTACATGGATTTGTGCACGTAGATGCCCGTTTAGTACTGTAGCAGGGTGATATTTAGTTACTGAGGGTGTTGAAACTTATTTATGAAATTGCTTATTCCAGTTACTAATAAGCATGCATAATAATGGTTAAATCCCTGTAGATTGATGAGGAATTGAACAATTGTATGGTTGAGAGCGATGAGGAAAATGGAACGGCAAATAAGTCTGGCAGCACAGCCGATTGGCAAACGTACTGTAAATAGAGAAAACATGTGACTAAACTGAACACAAAGAAGGAGATTTGAACTATGAAACAAAGATAAATTATATAAAGATGGATAGTTAAAAGCTTTTGAGCACCTTGAATGAAATGTTGGGCAAAGAGGTGAACGTAGCTCCATCATTCATTGCATCAGATGGCTCATTCATCACAAAACCCATTGATACTGCCAACTACTTTCCTGATTATTTTCATTGACAAGATTAGAAAATTTAGGCATGACATGCCAAAAACTAATTAGGAACCTACACATCCATGCATAACTGACCAAATTATGAAAGATGAGCATTGTAATTTTGAATTCCGTAAAAGTGAGTGTGGAAGAAGAGAAACAATTATTGTTGTCACCTGGGTCTGACAACTTGGATGGAAAATTACTGAGGATGATAGCGGACAATATTACCATTATTAGTTGCCATCTCTTCAATCTAAGCCTTCAGGAAAGTGTGTGCCCTCAGGCCTGGACGGAAGCAAAATTCATTCCGTTACCCAAAAATAGCAAAGCGCCCTTTATTGGCTCAAACAGCTGGCCAATCAGCCTGTTACTAACCCTTAGTAAACTTTTGGATAATGCTATGTCACAGAAAATAAATTAACAACAATTTTCCAGCTCGCTTATAGGAAAGGGCATTCAACATGTACGTTACTTACACAAATTATTGATGATTGGCTGAGAGAAATTGATAATAAAAAATTGTGGGAGCTGTTTTGTTAGACTTCAGTGCCACTTTGACATTTTCTATCATAATTTGCTGACGGAAAAACATATGTGTTATGGCTTTACATCCCCTGAAATATTGTGGATCGAGAGTTACATTTCTAACAGAACACAGAGGGTGTTATTTAATGGATGCCTCTCCAACATAATCCTGGTAGTCAGGCATTCCCCAGGGCAGCTGTCTAGGCCCCCGTTAGGAAAATTATGATTAAATGACTGAACAAATCATTTTAAATGGAACTGTAACTAAGTAAACATAGACTCTATTTTATTATATCTGATTAGCAATATGAGTTCATAAGGGATTGTGTGTCACGGACAAGGAGCAATTAAAGTTCATGAACACCATTCCAACTAGGAAAAAAGAAATGGGTTGTGGATTAAGTAAACAGATAAGGTAGTTAACCTATGGTTGAACCGACGAAACTTAGCTCTGGGGTGTTTTAGATAAGACAGTGAGTGCATTCCTAGGTTCTGTTAATTAGAACTGTCAGCTAAGTGGTGATTGATAATGTTGAGGGGTCAAAAGTTAATTCAGTTGTGTTGTGTCCTGTGTATGTGCTAGGGGGGTCAGAATGAACTTTTAAAGTTCCCTTTGTCCCGGTCGAGAGGAGGGGATTCTGTTAAGCAATGAAATGACGTCATGTTATTGTATATAAACTGTTGCTCGTGGTAACGTGGGATCGCGCTCCGAGAATAAATTCTGTTACCTATTATTGAAAAGACTGGTCTCCGTCTATTTTATGCAAACAAGAATCTTACAAATTCTCATAAAATAGATGAAGGGAATTCAATTAATGAATACATATTGGTGTAATTAAATTACAGTAACAGACCCTTACTTTTTTCAATCTTTACTAATGACCTGCCACTGGCTCTGAGTAACGCCTGTGTGTCTATGTATGCTGATGACTCAACACTATACACTTCAGCTACCACAGAAAGAGAAATCACTGCAACATTTAACAAAGAGCTGCAGTCAGTTTCAGAATGGGTGGCAATAAATAAATGAGTCCTAAATATAAAAAAACCTGAAAGCATTGTATTTGGGACAAATAATTTACTAAACCCTAAACCTCAACTAAATCTTGTAATGAATAATGTGGAAATTCAGCAAGTTGAGGAGACTAAAGTACTTGGAGTAACCCTGGACTGTAAACTGTCATGGTCAAAACATTGATGCAACAGTAGCTAAGATGGGGAGAGGTCTGTCCATTATAAAGCCTTCTTAACGACACTATCAACAAGGCAGGCCCTAGTTATGTCACACCTGGACCACCTTGCAGTTGTGTGATCGGGTGCCACAAAAAGGGACTTTACAAATTACAATTGGCCAAGAACAGGCCAATTGTGAGAAATATTGGCACTTTGAACACACTGAGCTGTCTAGCATACAGCTCAGACACCCATGCCACTCCACAAGATATGCCACCAAAGGTCTCTTCACAGTCCCCAAGTCTACATAGAGCCATGACTACATGGAACTCTATTCCACATCAAGTAACTCATGCAAGCAGTAAAATCAGACTAAATCCAGATAAAAATGCATCTTATGGAACTGTGGTGACTGAAGAGACACACTCAGACCTACACATGGATTTTGTGTTGTAGATGTGGGGTAGTAGAGTAGTGGCCTGAGGGCACACTTAATGTGTTGTGCAATCTGCTCTGAAATGTAGTGTTTTTAATTGTATATTGCTGCCTTAATTGGCCTAGAGTAGTTGTCAGCCTTGTCATTGAAACAAAACGTGGCTGAAAGGTTTTAACACAATGGAACACGGTACATTGAAGTGACAGGGAAATTAAGCTATTGTACTGAAATGGCCAACTGACAAGAGACAGAGAAATTAAAGTTAGTGTTCTATTGACACCTTTTTGGTTACTACATGATTCCATGTGTTATTTCATAGTTTGATATCTTCACTATTATTGTACAATGTAGAAAATTGTAAAAAATTAAAACCCTCGAATGAGTAGGTGGGTCCGAACTTGTGGATAATATTGGAAGTCTCTCAAAATATTGGAAGTCTCAAA